>NC_090649.1:502169419-502189419 GCF_040937935.1 Hyperolius riggenbachi
ATTGCTGAGACATGTAGTGCTCCTCCCCCTGAGAAGGCATTGCTGAGACATGTAGTGCTCCTCCCTCTGAGAAGGTATTGCTGAGACATGTAGTGCTCCTCCTCTGAGAAGGCGATTGCTGAGACATGTAGTGCTCCTCCCCCTGAGAAGGCATTGCTGAGACATGTAGTGCTCCTCCCCCTGAGACAGGCATTGCTGAGACATGTAGTGCTCCTCCCCCTGAGAAGGCATTGCTGAGACATGTAGTGCTCCTCCCCCTGAGAAGGCATTGCTGAGACATGTAGTGCTCCTCCCCCTGAGAAGGCATTGCTGAGACATGTAGTGCTCCTCCCCCTGAGAAGGCATTGCTGAGACATGTAGTGCCTCCTCCCCCTGAGAAGCATTGCTGAGACATGTAGTGCTCCTCCCCCCTGAGAAGGCATTGCTGAGACATGTAGTGCTCCTCCCCCTGAGAAGGCATTGCTGAGACATGTAGTGCTCCTCCCCCTGAGAAGGCATTGCTGAGACATGTAGTGCCTCCTCCCCCTGAGAAGGCATTGCTGAGACATGTAGTGCTCCTCCCCCTGAGAAGGCATTGCTGAGACATGTAGTGCTCCTCCCCCTGAGAAGGCATTGCTGAGACATGTAGTGCTCCTCCCCCTGAGAAGGCATTGCTGAGACATGTAGTGCTCCTCCCCCTGAGAAGGCATTGCTGAGACATGTAGTGCTCCTCCCCCTGAGAAGGCATTGCTGAGACATGTAGTGCCTCCTCCCCCTGAGAAGGCATTGCTGAGACATGTAGTGCTCCTCCCCCTGAGAAGGCATTGCTGAGACATGTAGTGCTCCTCCCCCTGAGAAGGCTATTGCTGAGACATGTAGTGCTCCTCCCCCTGAGAAGGCATTGCTGAGACATGTAGTGCTCCTCCCCCCTGAGAAGGCATTGCTGAGACATGTAGTGCTCCTCCCCCTGAGAAGGCATTGCTGAGACATGTAGTGCTCCTCCCCCTGAGAAGGCATTGCTGAGACATGTAGTGCCCTCCTCCCCCTGAGAAGGCATTGCTGAGACATGTAGTGCTCCTCCCCCTGAGAAGGCATTGCTGAGACATGTAGTGCTCCTCCCCCTGAGAAGGCATTGCTGAGACATGTAGTGCTCCTCCCCCTGAGAAGGCATTGCTGAGACATGTAGTGCTCCTCCCCCTGAGAAGGCATTGCTGAGACATGTAGTGCTCCTCCCCCTGAGAAGGCATTGCTGAGACATGTAGTGCTCCTCCCCCTGAGAAGGCATTGCTGAGACATGTAGTGCCCTCCTCCCCCTGAGAAGGCATTGCTGAGACATGTAGTGCCCTCCTCCCCTGAGAAGGCATTGCTGAGACATGTAGTGCTCCTCCCCCTGAGAAGGCATTGCTGAGACATGTAGTGCTCCTCCCCCTGAGAAGGCATTGCTGAGACATGTAGTGCTCCTCCCCCTGAGAAGGCATTGCTGAGACATGTAGTGCCCCTCCCCCTGAGAAGGCATTGCTGAGACATGTAGTGCTCCTCCCCCTGAGAAGGCATTGCTGAGACATGTAGTGCTCCTCCCCCTGAGAAGGCATTGCTGAGACATGTAGTGCTCCTCCCCCTGAGAAGGCATTGCTGAGACATGTAGTGCTCCTCCCCCTGAGAAGGCATTGCTGAGACATGTAGTGCTCCTCCCCCTGAGAAGGCATTGCTGAGACATGTAGTGCTCCTCCCCCTGAGAAGGCATTGCTGAGACATGTAGTGCTCCTCCCCCTGAGAAGGCATTGCTGAGACATGTAGTGCTCCTCCCCCTGAGAAGGCATTGCTGAGACATGTAGTGCTCCTCCTCCCCTGAGAAGGTCATTGCTGAGACATGTAGTGCACCTCCTCCCCCTGAGAAGGCATTGCTGAGACATGTAGTGCTCCTCCCCCTGAGAAGGCATTGCTGAGACATGTAGTGCTCCTCCCCCTGAGAAGGCATTGCTGAGACATGTAGTGCACCTCCTCCCCCTGAGAAGGCATTGCTGAGACATGTAGTGCCCTCCTCCCCCTGAGAAGGCATTGCTGAGACATGTAGTGCTCCTCCCCCTGAGAAGGCATTGCTGAGACATGTAGTGCTCCTCCTCCCCCTGAGAAGGCATTGCTGAGACATGTAGTGCTCCTCCCCCCTGAGAAGGCATTGCTGAGACATGTAGTGCTCCTCCCCCTGAGAAGGCATTGCTGAGACATGTAGTGCTCCTCCTCCCCCTGAGAAGGCATTGCTGAGACATGTAGTGCTCCTCCCCCTGAGAAGGCATTGCTGAGACATGTAGTGCTCCTCCCCCTGAGAAGGCATTGCTGAGACATGTAGTGCTCCTCCCCCTGAGAAGGCATTGCTGAGACATGTAGTGCTCCTCCCCCTGAGAAGGCATTGCTGAGACATGTAGTGCTCCTCCCCCTGAGAAGGCTATTGCTGAGACATGTAGTGCTCCTCCCCCTGAGAAGGCATTGCTGAGACATGTAGTGCTCCTCCCCTCTGAGAAGGCATTGCTGAGACATGTAGTGCTCCTCCCCCTGAGAAGGCATTGCTGAGACATGTAGTGCTCCTCCCCTGAGAAGGCATTGCTGAGACATGTAGTGCTCCTCCCCCTGAGAAGGCATTGCTGAGACATGTAGTGCTCCTCCCCCTGAGAAGGCATTGCTGAGACATGTAGTGCTCCTCCTCCCCCTGAGAAGGCATTGCTGAGACATGTAGTGCTCCTCCTCCTGAGAAGGCATTGCTGAGACATGTAGTGCTCCTCCCCCTGAGAAGGCATTGCTGAGACATGTAGTGCTCCTCCTCCCCCTGAGAAGGCATTGCTGAGACATGTAGTGCTCCTCCTCCCCTGAGAAGGCATTGCTGAGACATGTAGTGCTCCTCTCCCCTGAGAAGGCATTGCTGAGACATGTAGTGCTCCTCCTCCTGAGAAGGCATTGCTGAGACATGTAGTGCTCCTCCTCCCCCTGAGAAGGCATTGCTGAGACATGTAGTGCTCCTCCTCCCCCTGAGAAGGCATTGCTGAGACATGTAGTGCTCCTCCCCCTGAGAAGGCATTGCTGAGACATGTAGTGCTCCTCCCCCTGAGAAGGCATTGCTGAGACATGTAGTGCTCCTCCCCCTGAGAAGGCATTGCTGAGACATGTAGTGCCCCTCCCCCTGAGAAGGCATTGCTGAGACATGTAGTGCTCCTCCCCCTGAGAAGGCATTGCTGAGACATGTAGTGCTCCTCCCTCCTGAGAAGGCATTGCTGAGACATGTAGTGCTCCTCCTCCCCCTGAGAAGGCATTGCTGAGACATGTAGTGCTCCTCCCCCTGAGAAGGCATTGCTGAGACATGTAGTGCTCCTCCTCCTCCTGAGAAGGCATTGCTGAGACATGTAGTGCTCCTCCCCCTGAGAAGGCATTGCTGAGACATGTAGTGCTCCTCCTCCCCCTGAGAAGGCATTGCTGAGACATGTAGTGCTCCTCCCCCTGAGAAGGCATTGCTGAGACATGTAGTGCTCCTCCCCCCTGAGAAGGCATTGCTGAGACATGTAGTGCTCCTCCCCCTGAGAAGGCATTGCTGAGACATGTAGTGCTCCTCCCCCTGAGAAGGCATTGCTGAGACATGTAGTGCTCCTCCCCCTGAGAAGGCATTGCTGAGACATGTAGTGCTCCTCCCCCTGAGAAGGCATTGCTGAGACATGTAGTGCTCCTCCCCCTGAGAAGGCATTGCTGAGACATGTAGTGCTCCTCCCCCTGAGAAGGCATTGCTGAGACATGTAGTGCTCCTCCCCCTGAGAAGGCATTGCTGAGACATGTAGTGCCCCTCCTCCCTGAGAAGGCATTGCTGAGACATGTAGTGCTCCTCCCCCTGAGAAGGCATTGCTGAGACATGTAGTGCTCCTCCCCCTGAGAAGGCATTGCTGAGACATGTAGTGCTCCTCCTCCCCCTGAGAAGGCATTGCTGAGACATGTAGTGCTCCTCCCCCTGAGAAGGCATTGCTGAGACATGTAGTGCTCCTCCCCCTGAGAAGGCATTGCTGAGACATGTAGTGCTCCTCCCCCTGAGAAGGCATTGCTGAGACATGTAGTGCTCCTCCCCCTGAGAAGGCATTGCTGAGACATGTAGTGCTCCTCCCCCTGAGAAGGCATTGCTGAGACATGTAGTGCCCTCCTCCCCCTGAGAAGGCATTGCTGAGACATGTAGTGCTCCTCCCCCTGAGAAGGCATTGCTGAGACATGTAGTGCTCCTCCTCCCCCTGAGAAGGCATTGCTGAGACATGTAGTGCTCCTCCCCCTGAGAAGGCATTGCTGAGACATGTAGTGCTCCTCCCCCTGAGAAGGCATTGCTGAGACATGTAGTGCTCCTCCCCTGAGAAGGCATTGCTGAGACATGTAGTGCTCCTCCTCCCCTGAGAAGGCATTGCTGAGACATGTAGTGCTCCTCCCCCTGAGAAGGCATTGCTGAGACATGTAGTGCTCCTCCCCCTGAGAAGGCATTGCTGAGACATGTAGTGCTCCTCCTCCCCCTGAGAAGGCATTGCTGAGACATGTAGTGCTCCTCCTCCCCTGAGAAGGCATTGCTGAGACATGTAGTGCTCCTCCCCCTGAGAAGGCATTGCTGAGACATGTAGTGCTCCTCCCCCTGAGAAGGCATTGCTGAGACATGTAGTGCTCCTCCCCCTGAGAAGGCATTGCTGAGACATGTAGTGCTCCTCCCCCTGAGAAGGCATTGCTGAGACATGTAGTGCCCCTCCTCCCCCTGAGAAGGCATTGCTGAGACATGTAGTGCTCCTCCCCCTGAGAAGGCATTGCTGAGACATGTAGTGCTCCTCCCCCTGAGAAGGCATTGCTGAGACATGTAGTGCCCCTCCTCCCCTGAGAAGGCATTGCTGAGACATGTAGTGCTCCTCCCCCTGAGAAGGCATTGCTGAGACATGTAGTGCTCCTCCTCCCCCTGAGAAGGCATTGCTGAGACATGTAGTGCTCCTCCTCCCCCTGAGAAGGCATTGCTGAGACATGTAGTGCTCCTCCCCCCTGAGAAGGCATTGCTGAGACATGTAGTGCTCCTCCCCCTGAGAAGGCATTGCTGAGACATGTAGTGCTCCTCCCCCCTGAGAAGGCATTGCTGAGACATGTAGTGCTCCTCCCCCTGAGAAGGCATTGCTGAGACATGTAGTGCTCCTCCCCTCTGAGAAGGCATTGCTGAGACATGTAGTGCTCCTCCTCCCCCTGAGAAGGCATTGCTGAGACATGTAGTGCTCCTCCCCCTGAGAAGGCATTGCTGAGACATGTAGTGCTCCTCCCCCTGAGAAGGCATTGCTGAGACATGTAGTGCTCCTCCTCCCCCTGAGAAGGCATTGCTGAGACATGTAGTGCTCCTCCTCCCCCTGAGAAGGCATTGCTGAGACATGTAGTGCTCCTCCCCCTGAGAAGGCATTGCTGAGACATGTAGTGCTCCTCCTCCCCCTGAGAAGGCATTGCTGAGACATGTAGTGCTCCTCCCCCTGAGAAGGCATTGCTGAGACATGTAGTGCTCCTCCCCCTGAGAAGGCATTGCTGAGACATGTAGTGCTCCTCCTCCCCCTGAGAAGGCATTGCTGAGACATGTAGTGCTCCTCCCCCTGAGAAGGCATTGCTGAGACATGTAGTGCTCCTCCTCCCCCTGAGAAGGCATTGCTGAGACATGTAGTGCTCCTCCCCCTGAGAAGGCATTGCTGAGACATGTAGTGCTCCTCCCCCTGAGAAGGCATTGCTGAGACATGTAGTGCTCCTCCCCCTGAGAAGGCATTGCTGAGACATGTAGTGCTCCTCCTCCCCTGAGAAGGCATTGCTGAGACATGTAGTGCTCCTCCTCCCCCTGAGAAGGCATTGCTGAGACATGTAGTGCCCCTCCTCCCCCTGAGAAGGCATTGCTGAGACATGTAGTGCTCCTCCTCCCTCTGAGAAGGCATTGCTGAGACATGTAGTGCTCCTCCCCCTGAGAAGGCATTGCTGAGACATGTAGTGCTCCTCCTCCCCCTGAGAAGGCATTGCTTAGACATGTAGTGCACCTCCTCCCCCTGAGAAGGCATTGCTGAGACATGTAGTGCTCCTCCTCCCCCTGAGAAGGCATTGCTGAGACATGTAGTGCTCCTCCCCCTGAGAAGGCATTGCTGAGACATGTAGTGCTCCTCCTCCCCCTGAGAAGGCATTGCTGAGACATGTAGTGCCCCTCCTCCCCCTGAGAAGGCATTGCTGAGACATGTAGTGCCCCTCCTCCCCCTGAGAAGGCATTGCTGAGACATGTAGTGCTCCTCCCCCTGAGAAGGCATTGCTGAGACATGTAGTGCTCCTCCCCCTGAGAAGGCATTGCTGAGACATGTAGTGCTCCTCCCCCCTGAGAAGGCATTGCTGAGACATGTAGTGCTCCTCCCCCTGAGAAGGCATTGCTGAGACATGTAGTGCTCCTCCCCCTGAGAAGGCATTGCTGAGACATGTAGTGCTCCTCCTCCCCCTGAGAAGGCATTGCTGAGACATGTAGTGCACCTCCTCCCCCTGAGAAGGCATTGCTGAGACATGTAGTGCTCCTCCTCCCCCTGAGAAGGCATTGCTGAGACATGTAGTGCTCCTCCCCCTGAGAAGGCATTGCTGAGACATGTAGTGCTCCTCCTCCCCCTGAGAAGGCATTGCTGAGACATGTAGTGCCCCTCCTCCCCCTGAGAAGGCATTGCTGAGACATGTAGTGCCCCTCCTCCCCCTGAGAAGGCATTGCTGAGACATGTAGTGCTCCTCCCCCTGAGAAGGCATTGCTGAGACATGTAGTGCTCCTCCCCCTGAGAAGGCATTGCTGAGACATGTAGTGCTCCTCCCCCTGAGAAGGCATTGCTGAGACATGTAGTGCTCCTCCCCCTGAGAAGGCATTGCTGAGACATGTAGTGCTCCTCCTCCCCCTGAGAAGGCATTGCTGAGACATGTAGTGCTCCTCCTCCCCCTGAGAAGGCATTGCTGAGACATGTAGTGCTCCTCCCCCTGAGAAGGCATTGCTGAGACATGTAGTGCTCCTCCCCCTGAGAAGGCATTGCTGAGACATGTAGTGCTCCTCCCCCTGAGAAGGCATTGCTGAGACATGTAGTGCTCCTCCTCCCCCTGAGAAGGCATTGCTGAGACATGTAGTGCTCCTCCCCCTGAGAAGGCATTGCTGAGACATGTAGTGCTCCTCCCTCTGAGAAGGCATTGCTGAGACATGTAGTGCTCCTCCTCCTGAGAAGGCATTGCTGAGACATGTAGTGCTCCTCCCCCTGAGAAGGCATTGCTGAGACATGTAGTGCTCCTCCCCCTGAGAAGGCATTGCTGAGACATGTAGTGCTCCTCCCCCTGAGAAGGCATTGCTGAGACATGTAGTGCTCCTCCTCCCCCTGAGAAGACATTGCTGAGACATGTAGTGCTCCTCCCCCTGAGAAGGCATTGCTGAGACATGTAGTGCCCCTCCTCCCCCTGAGAAGGCATTGCTGAGACATGTAGTGCTCCTCCCTCTGAGAAGGTATTGCTGAGACATGTAGTGCTCCTCCCCCTGAGAAGGCATTGCTGAGACATGTAGTGCTCCTCCCCCTGAGAAGGCATTGCTGAGACATGTAGTGCTCCTCCCCCTGAGAAGGCATTGCTGAGACATGTAGTGCTCCTCCCTCTGAGAAGGCATTGCTGAGACATGTAGTGCTCCTCCCCCTGAGAAGGCATTGCTGAGACATGTAGTGCTCCTCCCTCTGAGAAGGTATTGCTGAGACATGTAGTGCTCCTCCCTCTGAGAAGGCATTGCTGAGACATGTAGTGCTCCTCCCCCTGAGAAGGCATTGCTGAGACATGTAGTGCTCCTCCTCCCCCTGAGAAGGCATTGCTGAGACATGTAGTGCTCCTCCTCCCCCTGAGAAGGCATTGCTGAGACATGTAGTGCTCCTCCTCCTGAGAAGACATTGCTGAGACATGTAGTGCTCCTCCCCCTGAGAAGGCATTGCTGAGACATGTAGTGCCCCTCCTCCCCCTGAGAAGGCATTGCTGAGACATGTAGTGCTCCTCCCCCTGAGAAGGCATTGCTGAGACATGTAGTGCTCCTCCTCCCCCTGAGAAGGCATTGCTGAGACATGTAGTGCACCTCCTCCCCCTGAGAAGGCATTGCTGAGACATGTAGTGCTCCTCCCCCTGAGAAGGCATTGCTGAGACATGTAGTGCTCCTCCCCCTGAGAAGGCATTGCTGAGACATGTAGTGCTCCTCCTCCTGAGAAGGCATTGCTGAGACATGTAGTGCTCCTCCCCCTGAGAAGGCATTGCTGAGACATGTAGTGCTCCTCCCCCTGAGAAGGCATTGCTGAGACATGTAGTGCTCCTCCTCCCCCTGAGAAGGCATTGCTGAGACATGTAGTGCTCCTCCCCCTGAGAAGGCATTGCTGAGACATGTAGTGCTCCTCCCCCTGAGAAGGCATTGCTGAGACATGTAGTGCTCCTCCCCCTGAGAAGGCATTGCTGAGACATGTAGTGCTCCTCCTCCCCCTGAGAAGGCATTGCTGAGACATGTAGTGCTCCTCCTCCCCCTGAGAAGGCATTGCTGAGACATGTAGTGCTCCTCCCCCTGAGAAGGCATTGCTGAGACATGTAGTGCTCCTCCTCCCCCTGAGAAGGCATTGCTGAGACATGTAGTGCTCCTCCCCCTGAGAAGGCATTGCTGAGACATGTAGTGCTCCTCCCCCTGAGAAGGCATTGCTGAGACATGTAGTGCTCCTCCTCCCCCTGAGAAGGCATTGCTGAGACATGTAGTGCTCCTCCCCCTGAGAAGGCATTGCTGAGACATGCAGTGCTCCTCCCCCTGAGAAGGCATTGCTGAGACATGTAGTGCTCCTCCTCCCCCTGAGAAGGCATTGCTGAGACATGTAGTGCTCCTCCTCCCCCTGAGAAGGCATTGCTGAGACATGTAGTGCTCCTCCTCCCCCTGAGAAGGCATTGCTGAGACATGTAGTGCTCCTCCCCCTGAGAAGGCATTGCTGAGACATGTAGTGCAGACACGGTTTAGTGAATGAAGCCCTATGAGCGTTTGTGGATTTTTTAAGCTCTGGCGATTTTAGAAATTGTCCTAAAAGCGATTAAGCATTTCGATTCCTTTCCGATGTCAAAGAGCTGCCTGTACCATTTTCTGAGCACTTTGGTTCAATGGAAGGAATAGGGAAATCGCAAAGTGCTTGAAAAAGTGCTTTGTATAGCGATTTCCAGAGCGCTTTTAAGAAAATACATTGTATTTATTCTTTTCTGGGTCAAATAGTTCACTTCCTGACTGACTGATGTCAGGAAGTGAAACTCTTAATCGCTCAGCAAAAGCGCTCAGAAAAAATGCTAACAAAAGTGGCTTTCTAAGCTCAAAGTGCAGGGAAAATCACTTTAAAAAAGCTCAATAAATCTCTCAGCGCGTTGCGCTAGCACTGGCGATTTATAATGTGCACAAAGCCGAAGTACTGATCGCTTTCACATGCAGTTTCACAGCCGGCATCCTTAGTTGTGACTTTGCTTGTAGCAGTAACAGACATCCATGATTAGATAAACTGCTTCCGCATTCACAGCTTGGGGAGCTGATAAACGTTTCAGCATGTTGATATTAAGATATATACTGTATATATATATATATAATCTGCGAGGAAGAGTAAAGCTGTACCTCAGTTGTTTTCGCTGAGCGTCAGATGGGAGCGGGGGAGGGGGGGAAACGTTAAATGCTGAATATAATGAGAATTCTACAGCTATACGATTACCTATCCCTGCAGATTATATAAATATTTACAGCAAGTCTGGAAGTGATTTATGTTATGTTATACATGGTACGGGCTGAACTCCATCTCATGTTATTATTTCATACATATCATATGGCCTGGAAACGTGTGAACAAAGAGGCGTTAAAGGGCCAGGCACCCCTTCTTTCCTATCTGTTGGGGGTGGGGAGACAATAAGCAGCCCACACTGGGAATGGATGAAAAGTCTGCGGCGTTTCACGGAAGAGTCCGTCTGCTGATAAATGCTTTACAATATATGTTATCATCCTGATTCAAAACCTCTGGCTTTTATTTGTAAAAAGAAGAGACCCCGAGAGCCCAATATAGTGTAGTATGTGGAAGGTAATATGGAACAAAGTAATGTGAGGAAGCTATACTCACAAACATGGGTTACCGCTGAGGCAACCACTGTAAGGGCAGGTGAGGAGATTAGACCTGTCCTCACTCAGGATTAAGAGGTCGCTCTCTGTAGATAGAAGAAAGGTAGGGGTGGGTCCCCCTTTTCCACCAAGGGTGGGCGCTGTATACTCGTCAGTGAACAGAGGCGCCAGCAGGATAAAAACAAACACTAGGAGGAAGTGGTGGACTTACCTCCAAAAGCAAACCAGACAACTGTCTGTCATATACGAAATAAATACTTTATTGGTACCCCAATGGATGCAACTTGTTTCGCAGGACAAAGCCTGCTTCATCAGGCAATAGGATGGGGACAAACTGTAAACAAAGGGACAAAATACATTGCTGTAATGAGCCACAATATTCAGAATAACCTTTACATTTTCATAAAAAGACATAACTCAGTGCATTGGTGGTTACAGAGATGTTGCATAAGTATTGCAAGTAGTAGATAAAGCAAGTACTATATTGCGTAAGTGTTGCAAGTGATGGTGAAACCAGATTCCATGTGCGCAAAAATGTAAATAAAGTGGCATTTCTGTAGTACCCGTGACAGAGCTACTATGAACGCAGCACAGTCAAAATACGGTATCAAGAACACAGGTACATCTGTATACAAAAGGTGCAGCTGTATATTTAAAGTGCAGTGGTTAGCAGCCTATTTCATTGGGGCATAAAATATATATATATATATATATATATATATATATATATATATATATATATATATATATACACACACACACATAGGTATGAAAGGTAGAGGGGGGAAGCCAGGTGCATATACCAATAAAAGGGAGAAAAAGAGTAATCCTAGGGAAAAAACAGGTAACTCACGAGCAGCTGTTTAGCAGCACGTATAGCGCCTCTGTAGGGAGCTGCGGACGCTAAAGTGTTTTAAATGTGGTGGCCAGTAGGGGAATTGCCAATCACGGGAGTCCACGGAGGGGAGAGTGGGCGGGGCCATGTGGTGTGAAGGGAAAGGTGGGCAGCCAATCAGCCGCTGACATGTGTAACAGCGCTCTGTGCGTGCGCCGAATGCGGCGCACTGTAAACATTAAATAATGTATTTCAAAGGATGCGACTGAAAAGGCGCATCAGGTCAATGTCAGCTATAGGATGCGACTGAAAAGGCGCATCAGGTCAATGTCAGCTATAGGATGCGACTGAAAAGGCGCATCAGGTCAATGTCAGCTATAGGATGCGACTGAAAAGGCGCATCAGGTCAATGTCAGCTATAGGATGCGACTGAAAAGGCGCATCAGGTCAATGTCAGCTATAGGAAGCGACTGAAAAGGCGCATCAGGTCAATGTCAGCTATAGGATGCGACTGAAAAGGCGCATCAGGTCAATGTCAGCTATAGGATGCGACTGAAAAGGCGCATCAGGTCAATGTCAGCTATAGGATGCGACTGAAAAGGCGTATCAGGTCAATGTCAGCTATAGGATGCGACTGAAAAGGCGTATCAGGTCAATGTCAGCTATAGGATGCGACTGAAAAGGCTCATCAGGTCAATGTCAGCTATAGGAAGCGACTGAAAAGGCGCATCAGGTCAATGTCAGCTATAGGATGCGACTGAAAAGGTGCATCAGGTCAATGTCAGCTATAGGATGCGACTGAAAAGGTGCATCAGGTCAATGTCAGCTATAGGATGCGACTGAAAAGGCGCATCAGGTCAATGTCAGCTATAGGATGCGACTGAAAAGGCGCATCAGGTCAATGTCAGCTATAGGATGCGACTGAAAAGGCGCATCAGGTCAATGTCAGCTATAGGATGCGACTGAAAAGGCGCATCAGGTCAATGTCAGCTATAGGATGCGACTGAAAAGGCGCATCAGGTCAATGTCAGCTATAGGATGCGACTGAAAAGGCGCATCAGGTCAATGTCAGCTATAGGATGCGACTGAAAAGGCGCATCAGGTCAATGTCAGCTATAGGATGCGACTGAAAAGGCGCATCAGGTCAATGTCAGCTATAGGATGCGACTGAAAAGGCGTATCAGGTCAATGTCAGCTATAGGATGCGACTGAAAAGGCTCATCAGGTCAATGTCAGCTATAGGATGCGACTGAAAAGGCGCATCAGGTCAATGTCAGCTATAGGAAGCGACTGAAAAGGCGCATCAGGTCAATGTCAGCTATAGGATGCGACTGAAAAGGCGCATCAGGTCAATGTCAGCTATAGGATGCGACTGAAAAGGTGCATCAGGTCAATGTCAGCTATAGGATGCGACTGAAAAGGCGCATCAAGTTAATGTCAGCTATAGGATGCGACTGAAAAGGTGCATCAGGTCAATGTCAGCTATAGGATGCGACTGAAAAGGCGCATCAGGTCAATGTCAGCTATAGGATGCGACTGAAAAGGCGCATCAGGTCAATGTCAGCTATAGGATGCGACTGAAAAGGTGCATCAAGTCAATGTCAGCTATAGGATGCGACTGAAAAGGTGCATCAGGTCAATGTCAGCTATAGGATGCGACTGAAAAGGCGCATCAGGTCAATGTCAGCTATAGGATGCGACTGAAAAGGTGCATCAGGTCAATGTCAGCTATAGGATGCGACTGAAAAGGCGCATCAGGTCAATGTCAGCTATAGGATGCGACTGAAAAGGCGCATCAGGTCAATGTCAGCTATAGGAAGCGACTGAAAAGGCTCATCAGGTCAATGTCAGCTATAGGATGCGACTGAAAAGGCTCATCAAGTCAATGTAAGCTATAGGATGCGACTGAAAAGGCGCATCAGGTCAATGTCAGCTATAGGATGCGACTGAAAAGGCGCATCAGGTCAATATCAGCTATAGGAAGTGACTGAAAAGGCGCATCAGGTCAATGTCAGCTATAGGATGCGACTGAAAAGGTGCATCAGGTCAATGTCAGCTATAGGATGCGACTGAAAAGGCGCATCAGGTCAATGTCAGCTATAGGATGCGACTGAAAAGGCGCATCAGGTCAATGTCAGCTATAGGAAGCGACTGAAAAGGTGCATCAGGTCAATATCAGCTATAGGATGCGACTGAAAAGGTGCATCAGGTCAATGTCAGCTATAGGATGCGACTGAAAAGGTGCATCAGGTCAATGTCAGCTATAGGATGCGACTGAAAAGGTGCATCAGGTCAATATCAGCTATAGGAAGCGACTGAAAAGGCTCATCAGGTCAATGTCAGCTATAGGATGCGACTGAAAAGGTGCATCAGGTCAATGTCAGCTATAGGATGCGACTGAAAAGGCGCATCAGGTCAATGTCAGCTATAGGATGCGACTGAAAAGGCGCATCAGGTCAATGTCAGCTATAGGATGCGACTGAAAAGGCGCATCAGGTCAATATCAGCTATAGGAAGCGACTGAAAAGGCGCATCAGGTCAATGTCAGCTATAGGATGCGACTGAAAAGGCGCATCAGGTCAATGTCAGCTATAGGATGCGACTGAAAAGGTGCATCAGGTCAATGTCAGCTATAGGATGCGACTGAAAAGGCGCATCAGGTCAATGTCAGCTATAGGATGCGACTGAAAAGGCGCATCAGGTCAATGTCAGCTATAGGATGCGACTGAAAAGGCGCATCAGGTCAATGTCAGCTATAGGATGCGACTGAAAAGGCGCATCAGGTCAATGTCAGCTATAGGAAGCGACTGAAAAGGCGCATCAGGTCAATGTCAGCTATAGGATGCGACTGAAAAGGCGCATCAGGTCAATGTCAGCTATAGGATGCGACTGAAAAGGCGCATCAGGTCAATGTCAGCTATAGGATGCGACTGAAAAGGCTCATCAGGTCAATGTCAGCTATAGGATGCGACTGAAAAGGCGCATCAGGTCAATGTCAGCTATAGGATGAGACTGAAAAGGCGCATCAGGTCAATGTCAGCTATAGGATGCGACTGAAAAGGCGCATCAGGTCAATGTCAGCTATAGGAAGCGACTGAAAAGGTGCATCAGGTCAATGTCAGCTATAGGATGCGACTGAAAAGGCGCATCAGGTCAATGTCAGCTATAGGATGCGACTGAAAAGGCGCATCAGGTCAATGTCAGCTATAGGATGCGACTGAAAAGGCTCATCAGGTCAATGTCAGCTATAGGATGCGACTGAAAAGGCGCATCAGGTCAATGTCGCTATAGATGAAAATATGTGTAGGTGACAGTGAATACAGCGAGCGCATGCGCTGTAGGGTGGGAGTGTCTGGAGTGGCCATATTAGATGTGGGCAAATCGTGTGGGCATTCGAAATTTTGTTGGGGACAATGTTATATGGCTTTTGTACTCAGTGTTTGTGAGTAACCATATTACAGAGAAGGGGGATGTCTAATGTGGGATTGATATTAGAGGTTAAAACAGAATCAAGTGCAAATGGTAAATATGTAAGTTCGGCCTATTTGCCAAATATATTTGTTGCCATCTAGTGGTTGTAGTTTGAATTGCATCTGTTGAATAGTAATTAAACAAATGCAAAGATTTGTCTGCAGCCTTTAGAAAAGTGAAGTACAAAGTATTAAACATGAGGCACAAGGAATATATAAAATATTACAAAAGTAAACATACAAATAAGAAAAAGGGGGGGGGGGGATAAAAACAGTCTTATATAGAAATGATAAATAATATATAATAAAAGATAATCATAATAACAGTAATAAAGATCATGACAATGGACAATTATCTTCACCAATATTACAAATTTGGTTATAAAACGATATCGATTGTTGTACGCCTGATAAGAGGGTCTGATATCAGAAGGATGCATCAATAAAAATCGATGAAACTTTCTGATAGCAATAAAATATAAATAAAATATGATAATTGATAAAACGTTCATAACTGAATAATCAAAGCATTTTTTCAAACGTACAAAAGAGGATTAAATTGGAAGCTAAAAAAGAGCGACAGGACTAAGATAACGGTTGGGAATAATGGTGAGTTAGTGTATCTTTTCCAGCTGCCCGTTGAGGCCCTCTGGCACCAGGGTCCTCAACATCTGGATCCAATACATCTCTGTTTTCTTGAGTCGATCAAATGCATCCGGCAGATATTCCCGCACAGGGTCAATAAGCGTAATTTGGAAAAAATCGGGGTCGTGATTGTGATGAGTGCAGAAGTGTCGTGAAACGCTGTGAAGGGGAAATTTGTTAATGATATTCCTTTTGTGTTGGCCAATTCTACTGCGTGCCGTTTGGGTGGTGCGCCCCGCGTACTGGAGCCGGCAAGGGCATGAGATTAGATAGATAATATATTTTGATTCACATGAGAGATGACCGTTGATGGAGTACTGGATTTGGGTGGTGCGCCCCGCGTACCGGAGCCGGCAAGGGCATGAGATAAATAATATTATTTTGATTCACATGAGAGATGACCGTTGATGGAGTACTGGATTTGGGTGGCGACAGAGGTAAAATGAGTGTTTAACCTAATGAATTTGCAAGCTGTACAGTGGGGCTTATTACAGGGGAAGCTTCCAGGGGGTTGGCGGGTTACAATCGTACCGGTGGCGAATGGTGTATGTAGTCGACTTGGGGCTAAGATGTTTTTGAGGTTTGGCGCTCTTCTGTATGTAATAGCTGGTTTTGGAGGTAGTAATGGACGAAGGAAAGGATCTTGTAGGAGCATTTCCCATCTGCTGTTAATTATATTACGTATCTGTGTGTGTTGGGCGTTATACCGAGTGATGAACCTGGGGGACCTTTCGTTGGAGTTGGGATGGACATATTGGTGGTCCGTATTCGTGATTTCACTTTTTGTTTTGCATCATTTATCAGTTTTTTGGGGTACTTGCATGCTAGAAACGTATCAGTAAGTATATTGGATTGTTTTTCATATTGTAGAGGGTCGGTGCAATTCCTGTGAATTCTACGGTATTGGCTATAAGGTGTGTTTGTGATCCAGAGGTGGTGGTGAAAACTATCAAAGTGAATGTAATTGTTTGCATGTACCGGCTTAAAATAGGTTTTGGTTTTGATGTGTTTTTCATGTCTATGTACAGAGTAAGGTCCAAGAATTCTATTGAAGGGGTGTGGTGCTGATGTGTGAATTTGAGACCTGCTGTATTTGAATTGAGATAATGGGCAAAGTTCGGAATGAGTGTGGTATCGCCTTTCCAGATAAAAATGAGATTATCAAGATACTGTTTATAGAATATGATGTTTTCTGAATATGGGTTATTGGTGGTGAGTAGAAGTTGTTCAAGATAACCCATGGTGAGGTTTGCATAACAAGGGGCAAATGAACTCCCCATGGCTGTCCCACTTGTTTGATGATAGATATTATCGTTAAATATAAAAATATTGTTATTGAGAATGAATTCAGTACACTGTAACAGAAAAAGTTGCTGTGATTGCGGCATAGATGTGTTGGAGGAAAGGAAGTATTGTACAGAGGTGAGGCCGAAAGAGTGCGGGATGTTTGTGTATATGCCTGTGACATCACATGTAAGCCATGCAAAATCCAGCCGCCATGTGATGTCATGAAGGAGTGTAATGAGTTGCTGCGAGTCTTTGAGGAAGGAATCAAGGGCTTAAACATTTGGTTGGAAGTGCTGATCAAGAAATTTAGAAAGACTGCTGGTTATGGAATCAATACCTGAGATAATGGGTCTACCTGGCGGTTTAGTTAGATGTTTATGAATTTTGGGTAATTAGTAGAAAATTTGAGTTTTTGGTTGGGAATTGATGATGACATTTTTTTCGTTCTTAGTGATAATGTTGTTGAGGAAGGCATTATTAATGAAAGTTTTCAGGGTGGTGTTTAAGGCTGGGGTGGGGTCATTGGGTAGAGACTCATAGTGTGCTGGGTTCCCCAGGAGTCTGGTGGCTTCCCCTATATAGTCGGCCCAATTAAGTATGACGATGCCCCCACCCTTGTCAGCAAGTTTTATAACCAGATTGTGATTTTTAGACAGAGATTTTAGGGCAGCAGATTCTAGTGGATTTACGTTAGATTTGTAGGGTGTTTGCTGTTCTTGGAGTGTTTGGAGATCATTAGGCACCATGGAGTAGAATGTTTCTATGTAATTACCTTTTGACACCACATGATAAAAACGTGATCTCGCTTTCAGTGAAGTAGTAATGTATTTCTCAGTTGTATTTCTCAGTTGCAATTTCTGGAACGGAGGCAGTAATGGTGGGTAGTGTATCATCATTGGTGATGATTAACAAGCTGGGGTCTGCAGTGGTGGGGTTTTTTAATTTTTTTATGTCAAAGTGTCTTTTTAGAGTGAGCTTGCATATGTAGCAATTGAGATCTGAGAAAAGTTCAAATAGATTAGCCTGGTTGGTTGGACAGAACGATAATCCCTTTTCCAGAAGTCTGGTTTCATTAGTAGTGAGGATATGGTCTGAGAGGTTAAATATACTTCTGCTAATAGGGAAAGATGGTATTGGATGTGGTGGTGTGGTAATGATTAGATTTTGTTTCTTTTTTCTTTTCCCTCAACTTCCTCTTTTTCTGAGTCTGATAGTTGTCGTTTCAGTTTGTTGGTGGGTTGTAAAAAGACTTGTTCCGAGCGAGGGCTGGGTAGCTGCGTGGAGAGGATGGTTTGGGATAGTCCCGAGGGAAGTTCTAACAAAAGAGGAAGTGAGGGTATTGTTGGTGGGGTCGGTGCTGTTTCTGTTTTTGTCAGGTATTGGCTGAAAAAAGGTTCTAATGGTAGTCTGGTGAGTATGTGCATTCAGTATTTCCGTAGGTGGGGGCTTTTATTTGTAAGTAGCAGAGATCAGCTGTTTATAAAGATTATTTCTCAGGGAAGGTGTCTGATGAGACCTCAGTGCAGCTCCACATGGCCGCCTGACAGTGATAGGAATGGGCAGAAGGGAAGAGTCCTCCGAGCAGTGATGGCCGAGACTATCACCCCCCCCCCCCCCCTCCAAACAAAGAGAACCGGTAACTCATTCTTCATCATCTCACCATTACCCTGTGCTGCTCCCCTATCAGAGCTGTAACTAGTGGGGGAGCAGTGCCAGGGACGCCACCAGCATACAGGTGAGCCACGCCCCTGCTTGGGGCCTCACACAAAGGGGGGAGGCCTCGCTCTGCTGCTGGCAGGGGGCTGGTGGCGGAGCAGCAGGAGGGTGAGTGCAGCGCTGGGGCCGGGGGGAACGGGCAGAGAGAAGTTTCCACTTACCTGCCTCGATCCTGAACCCAGCTTCTATCTTCATCCTGTTCCGGCGTGCGGCATCTGTCGCTATGGTAACAGCGCCCCCTGTGATTACATAACCGGTTCTTGTTTGCGATCGATCAATTGAACGCAATTGCTGACAAGCTGCCCATAGCCCTGGACAGCCCTATATGATCGGAAATTATCGGAATCGAAAGAGAAATCACATATGTTGGGATGCTTTTTTATGCCGCGGTCGATCAGATCTACGATTCTACTGTTGAACCCGATGATCGCAAGTAAGGTCGAACATGCTATTGCATGGTGTAGAGCAAGCTTTAGTCTTCGGGCAGGCAGCAGAGGCCTGCAGGCAGGGAAGTTCTCCTCCTCCCACCAGCCACGAACAATACCACGGGTACCTGAAAGGTGAGCAGCACAAGCCCCCTGCAACACCTTCTGCGGTTCTTCTCCCACCTCCTCCTCAAAGCCACCTTCCTCCTCTGACTCCTCTACCCCCTCCTCTGTGCTGCCGCAGGTGTTGATGACAAATCTGGTTCTGGTTTCCACAACTCTTCCTTCTCTTCCTGTTCACGCTCCTCTACAGCTTGATCCACCACTCTACGCATGGCACGCTCCAGGAAGAAAGCATATGGGATCAAGTCACTGATGGCGCCTTCACTGCAACTGATCACGTTTGTCACCTCCTCAATCGGATGCATGAGCCTGCAGGTATTACGCATGAGTGTCCAGTACTTCGGCCAGAACATCCCCATCTCCCCAGACTGTGTCCTTTGACTGTAGTTGTAGAGATACTGGGTGACGGCTTTCTCCTGTTGTAGCAGTCGGTCAAACATGAGGAGTATTGAATTCCAGTGAGTCAGGCTGTTGCAAATCAAGCACCTCGCTGGCAAGTTCTTTTCCCGCTGGATATTGGCCAAGCGTGCCATGGCCGTGTAGGAACGCCTGAAATGCCCACACACCTTCCTGGACTGCTTCAGGACCTCCTGTAAGTCTGGGAACTTACACACAAATTGTTGGATTATTAGATTCAGCACATGTGCTATGCAGGGAACCTGTGTCAACCTGCCCAAACTCAAATGCGAAATGAGATTGCTGCCGTTGTCACACACCACCTTGCCGATCTCCAGTTGGTGCAGAGTCAGCCGCTGATCCACCTGTTTGTTCAGAGCGGCCAGGAGTGCTGGTCCAGTGTGACTCTCCGCTTTGAGGCAAGACATGTCCAAGATGGCGTGACACCGTCATTCCTGGCATGCAGCATAGGACCTGGGGAGCTGGGGGTGTGCAGTTGGAAAGGAGAGCACAGCAGTAGAGTAGGATTCAGCTGAGGAGGAGGACATCAGCGAAGAGGATAGAGGAGTAAGAGGAGAAGAAGAGGAGGTGGCAGGAGGCCTGCCTGCAAGCTGTGGCGGTGTCACCACCAAGTCCGATGCACAGCCACGTATTCCATGCTTGCCAGCGGTCACCAGGTTTACCTAATGTGCCGTATAAGTAATATACCTGCCCTAACTGTGCTTTGCAGACCAGGCATCCATGGTCAGATGGACCCTTGTCCCAGCGCTGTAGGCCAGAGATGATACCACTTGCCTTTCAACTTCACGGTGCAGTTTGGGTATGGCCTTTTTTAAAAAAAATAATTGCGGCCTGGTATCTTCCACTGCGGTGTCCCAATGCCCACACATTTACAAAAGGCCTCAGAGTCCACCAGCTAGTATGGTAACAGCTGGCGAGCTAACAGTCCCGACAAGCGAGTG
>NC_090649.1:502194419-502346919 GCF_040937935.1 Hyperolius riggenbachi
ATTTTTAGGCATCTGGCCCTGCCTTTTATACTGGAAGATATGCCTGGAGGCTGCAACTTCATTGGGAAGGGGAGGAACTAGTTTTAATTAACTTTCCAGACATTTCCCATCTCTCCATATTATAGTTACACACATCAAAATACATCCCTACTCCAAGTTACAGGTGACAAACACATTGGTGACAGTATTTCCTAGCAGGTCAAAGGTAAGGATCTGACTGGTTATTGACTAATTAGCCATCTCCTTGCCAGAGGCTAGCAAATCCATTTAGCATTCCCTGCTCTTATCCAGACCAAAGGGAAGCCAATCACCTGTATAGGCTTCAAAGCAACTGTCTGATTAAGTGTTTCCTAATTAGAAGCAGACAATGATAGCTTCCCCTGCTGGACAATGAATGCAGAGTTAATTTACATTTACATACAAGAACTTACATGAAGCCCGCTGGTAGACTGGCATACATACACATTTGACAGAATACACAGCGAACATAAAAATGGGAAGATATGGCTTCTGTATTATCCCAACATCATAACTAGCTGCAATATCATGACAGACACCTACAGACATTAGACAAGCCCCCACATGAACGGGAGACAAAGTTACATCAACTGGCAGATCTCTCGTCTTCCTTCAGTCCCTATGCCTCAATCTGATACCCCGATCTCCATCTACAGACAAGCCCCCCCATGAACAGGTGAGTGCTGTCTACATGGCCAGGGTTACCCCCAGCATGTAAAGTATAAGGACTGAGGCCAGGAGACTTGAGTACCAGCAGAACTCACTGAGCTGTGAAACAGGCAAATACGTAGCCAAACAATTCAGGGTCATACACAGTAATCAGATGGCAGGCAATCAGACGAGTGTGCAATATCATTGCCAAGCAATGCAGGGTCATACATAATCATAAAACACCAGGTACAAGGGGTAAGACAGTGAAAAACAAGCACAGATCAGTCCAGGCAGTAAACAGAAGGATAGTCAGGTCAGAGGCAAGGTTTCTGGCCAGGTAACAGGTGTAAGATACAAGGTACGCCCAGCAGCTAGCAGAAGGATAGACAGGTCAGAGGCAAGGTTTCTGGCCAGGTACCAGGTGTGCAAGGTACGTCCAGCAGCTAGCAGAAGGATAGTCAGGTCAGAGGCAAGGTTGCTAGCCAGGTAACAGGTGTAAGATACAAGGTACACCCAGCAGCAAACAGAAGGATAGTCAGGTCATAGGCAAGGTTGCTAGCCAGGTAACAGGTGTAAGATACAAGGTACGTCCAGCAGCTAGCAGAAGGATAGTCAGGTCAGAGGCAAGGTTGCTAGCCAGGTAACAGGTGTAAGATACAAGGTACACCCAGCAGCTAGCAGAAGGATAGTCAGGTCAGAGGCAAGGTTGCTAGCCAGGTAACAGGTGTAAGATACAAGGTACGTCCAGCAGCTAGCAGAAGGATAGTCAGGTCAGAGGCAAGGTTTCTGGCCAGGTAACAGGTGTAAGATACAAGGTACGTCCAGCAGCTAGCAGAAGGATAGTCAGGTCAGAGGCAAGGTTTCTGGCCAGGTAACAGGTGTAAGATACAAGGTACGCCCAGCAGCTAGCAGAAGGATATTTAGGTCAGAGGCAAGGTTTCTGGCCAGGTAACAGGTGTAAGATACAAGGTACGTCCAGCAGCTAGCAGAAGGATAGTCAGGTCATAGGCAAGGTTTCTGGCCAGGTAACAGGTGTAAGATACAAGGTACGCCCAGCAGCTAGCAGAAGGATAGTCAGGTCAGAGGCAAGGTTTCTGGCCAGGTAACAGGTGTAAGATACAAGGTACACCCAGCAGCAAACAGAAGGATAGTCAGGTCATAGGCAAGGTTTCTAGCCAGGTAACAGGTGTAAGATACAAGGTACACCCAGCAGCAAACAGAAGGATAGTCAGGTCATAGGCAAGGTTTCTAGCCAGGTAACAGGTGTAAGATACAAGGTACACCCAGCAGCAAACAGAAGGATAGTCAGGTCATAGGCAAGGTTTCTAGCCAGGTAACAGGTGTAAGATACAAGGTACACCCAGCAGCAAACAGAAGGATAGTCAGGTCAGAGGCAAGGTTTCTGGCCAGGTAACAGGTGTAAGATACAAGGTACGCCCAGCAGCTAGCAGAAGGATAGTCAAGTCAGAAGCAAGGTTGCTAGCCAGGTAACAGGTGTAAGATACAAGGTACGTCCAGCAGCTAGCAGAAGGATAGTCAGGTCAGAGGCAAGGTTGCTAGCCAGGTAACAGGTGTAAGATACAAGGTGCGCCCAGCAGCAAACAGAAGGATAGTCAGGTCAGAGGCAAGGTTTCTGGCCAGGTAACAGGTGTGCAAGGTACGTCCAGCAGCTAGCAGAAGGGTAGTCAGGTCAGAGGCAAGGTTTCTGGCCAGGTAACAGGTGTAAGATACAAGGTACACCCAGCAGCAAACAGAAGGATAGTCAGGTCATAGGCAAGATTTCTAGCCAGGTAACAGGTGTAAGATACAAGGTACACCCAGCAGCAAACAGAAGGATAGTCAGGTCATAGGCAAGGTTTCTAGCCAGGTAACAGGTGTAAAATACAAGGTACACCCAGCAGCAAACAGAAGGATAGTCAGGTCAGAGGCAAGGTTTCTGGCCAGGTAACAGGTGTAAGATACAAGGTACACCCAGCAGCAAACAGAAGGATAGTCAGGTCAGAGGCAAGGTTTCTGGCCAGGTAACAGGTGTAAGATACAAGGTACGTCCAGCAGCTAGCAGAAGGATAGTCAGGTCATAGGCAAGGTTTCTAGCCAGGTAACAGGTGTAAGATACAAGGTACACCCAGCAGCAAACAGAAGGATAGTCAGGTCATAGGCAAGATTTCTAGCCAGGTAACAGGTGTAAGATACAAGGTACACCCAGCAGCAAACAGAAGGATAGTCAGGTCAGAGGCAAGGTTTCTGGCCAGGTAACAGGTGTAAGATACAAGGTACGCCCAGCAGCTAGCAGAAGGATAGTCAGGTCAGAGGCAAGGTTTCTGTCCAGGTAACAGGTGTAAGATACAAGGTACGCCCAGCAGCTAGCAGAAGGATAGTCAGGTCAGAGGCAAGGTTTCTGGCCAGGTAACAGGTGTAAGATACAAGGTACGTCCAGCAGCTAGCAGAAGGATAGTCAGGTCAGAGGCAAGGTTTCTGGCCAGGTAACAGGTGTAAGATACAAGGTACGCCCAGCAGCTAGCAGAAGGATAGTCAGGTCAGAGGCAAGGTTGCTAGCCAGGTAACAGGTGTAAGATACAAGGTACACCCAGCAGCTAGCAGAAGGATAGTCAGGTCAGAGGCAAGGTTGCTAGCCAGGTAACAGGTGTAAGATACAAGGTACACCCAGCAGCAAACAGAAGGATAGTCAGGTCATAGGCAAGGTTTCTGGCCAGGTAACAGGTGTAAGATACAAGGTGCGCCCAGCAGCTAGCAGAAGGATAGTCAGGTCAGAGGCAAGGTTTCTGGCCAGGTAACAGGTGTGCAAGGTACGTCCAGCAGCTAGCAGAAGGATAGTCAGGTCAGAGGCAAGGTTTCTGGCCAGGTAACAGGTGTAAGATACAAGGTACACCCAGCAGCAAACAGAAGGATAGTCAGGTCATAGGCAAGATTTCTAGCCAGGTAACAGGTGTAAGATACAAGGTACACCCAGCAGCAAACAGAAGGATAGTCAGGTCAGAGGCAAGGTTTCTGGCCAGGTAACAGGTGTAAGATACAAGGTACATCCAGCAGCTAGCAGAAGGATAGTCAGGTCATAGGCAAGGTTTCTGGCCAGGTAACAGGTGTAAGATACAAGGTACGCCCAGCAGCTAGCAGAAGGATAGTCAGGTCAGAGGCAAGGTTTCTGGCCAGGTAACAGGTGTAAGATACAAGGTACGTCCAGCAGCTAGCAGAAGGATAGTCAGGTCATAGGCAAGGTTTCTGGCCAGGTAACAGGTGTAAGATACAAGGTACGTCCAGCAGCTAGCAGAAGGATAGTCAGGTCATAGGCAAGGTTTCTGGCCAGGTAACAGGTGTAAGATACAAGGTACGTCCAGCAGCTAGCAGAAGGATAGTCAGGTCATAGGCAAGGTTTCTGGCCAGGTAACAGGTGTAAGATACAAGGTACGCCCAGCAGCTAGCAGAAGGATAGTCAGGTCAGAGGCAAGGTTTCTAGCCAGGTAACAGGTGTAAGATACAAGGTACGCCCAGCAGCAAACAGAAGGATAGTCAGGTCAGAAGCAAGGTTTCTGTAGGAGTTGTGGAGGAGGTAAGTATCTAGCATAACTTGTGGTACACGCTGCCGGTAGTAATGGTAATATTGCTGTTGTACGCTGTCTGTGCAAGGCAGTATTACCACACTATTGTCCATCAACCCCAAGGTCACTTTCACCCCTGACAAAGCCTCCCAACAAGGCGAAACATGCAGATAATTTTGTGTGTTTCATAATATGCAAATAGTTGTTTTCTTAATGTGAGCTGAACAAATCCCACTACATTACTGGAGATATTTTCTCAGCCACAGCTCATCTCAAATGCAGCTTTTGGCAACCTAATTAGCACATTTCTCTAAATATTTTAATGCGAACCAATAAAGGTTACGTTTTAGCTAAAATTGAACCTCTCAACCCCCAATCCCTAACTGGGCAATCCTTGTTATATATTTCTATGCAGTGTTATGTGGATATCTCCTATGCAATTATTTTTACAACCATTGCCTTACACATGGTTAACTAGGAATGTCATCTGGTTGCTAAGGAAGTGTTCTGGCAGTGCGAGAGAATATTTAAGGAATGTACTCCCATCGGTATTTACAAAAATTAATAATACGCCGCCTCTCTGCTCATCAGACAGGTCTAGGTGGGAGTGCTCTGCCTGTACAGCTTCCAGGAACAGAGCTGCCAGGAATGCCGCTTCCTATCTTATGCAGTCAGATTCTGTTTCTCAGGATTCTTTGGGCTCAGTCTGCTATTAATTAATGTCAGAATTTTCTCAGAGATTCTAATAGCAGCACACCCCCTACCTGCACAATGCATGGATTCAGCACTCTGACCAGAGAGGTACCACCAGGAATAGCAGCACACCTCCCCCTCCCTGCACAATGCATGGATTCAGCACTCTGACCGGAGAGGTACCACCAGGAATAGCAGCACCTCCCCCTGTACAATGCATGGATTCAGCACTCTGACCAGAGAGGTACCACCAGGAATAGCAGCACACCTCCCCCTGTACAATGCATGGATTCAGCACTCTGACCAGAGAGGTACCACCAGGAATAGCAGCACCTCCCCCTGCACAATGCATGGATTCAGCACTCTGACCGGAGAGGTACCACCAGGAATAGCAGCACACCTCCCCCCCCCTGCACAATGCATGGATTCAGCACTCTGACCGGAGAGAGGTACCACCAGGAATAGCAGCACACCTCCCCCCCCCCCTGCACAATGCATGGATTCAGCACTCTGACCGGAGAGGTACCACCAGGAATAGCAGCACCCCCCTCCCTACACAGTGCATGGATTCAACACTGTGACCGGAGAGGTACCACCAGGAATAGCAGCACCCCCCCCCCCTGCACAATGCATGGATTCAGCACTCTGACCAGAGAGGTACCACCAGGAATAGCAGCACACCTCCCCCCCTGCACAATGCATGGATTCAGCACTCTGACCGGAGAGGTACCACCAGGAATAGCAGCACCTCCCCCCCCTGCACAATGCATGGATTCAGCACTCTGACCGGAGAGGTACCACCAGGAATAGCAGCACACCTCCCCCCCTGCACAATGCATGGATTCAGCACTCTGACCAGAGAGGTACCACCAGGAATAGCAGCACACCTCCCCCCCCCTGTACAATGCATGGATTCAGCACTCTGACCAGAGAGGTACCACCAGGAATAGCAGCACACCTCCCCCCCTGCACAATGCATGGATTCAGCACTCTGACCAGAGAGGTACCACCAGGAATAGCAGCACACCTCCCCCTCCCTGCACAACGCATGGATTCAGCACTCTGACCGGAGTGGTACCACCAGGAATAGCAGCACCCCCCCCCCCCCTGCACAATGCATGGATTCAGCACTCTGACCAGAGAGGTACCACCAGGAATAGCAGCACACCTCCCCCTCCCTGCACAATGCATGGATTCAGCACTCTGACCAGAGAGGTACCACCAGGAATAGCAGCACCCCCCCCCCTCACAATGCATGAATTAAGCACTCTGACCAGAGAGGTGCCACCAGGAATAGCAGCACACCTCCCCCCCTGCACAATGCATGGATTCAGCACTCTGACCAGAGAGGTACCACCAGGAATAGCAGCACACCTCCTCCCTGCACAATGCATGGATTCAGCACTCTGACCAGAGAGGTACCACCAGGAATAGCAGCACACCTCCCCCCCTGCACAATGCATGGATTCAGCACTCTGACCGGAGAGGTACCACCAGGAATAGCAGCACACCTCCCCCCCTGCACAATGCATGGATTCAGCACTCTGACCGGAGAGGTACCACCAGGAATAGCAGCACCTCCCCCTGTACAATGCATGGATTCAGCACTCTGACCGGAGAGGTACCACCAGGAATAGCAGCACACCTCCCCCCTGCACAATGCATGGATTCAGCACTCTGACCGGAGAGGTACCACCAGGAATAGCAGCACACCCCCTCCCTGCACAATGCATGGATTCAGCACTCTGACCGGAGAGGTACCACCAGGAATAGCAGCACCTCCCCCTGTACAATGCATGGATTCAGCACTCTGACCGGAGAGGTACCGCCAGGAATAGCAGCACCTCCCCCTGTACAATGCATGGATTCAGCACTCTGACCGGAGAGGTACCACCAGGAATAGCAGCACACCCCCTCCCCCTGCACAATGCATGGATTCAGCACTCTGACCGGAGAGGTACCACCAGGAATAGCAGCACACCCCCTCCCTGCACAATGCATGCATTCAGCACTCTGACCAGAGAGGTACCACCAGGAATAGCAGCACACCTCCCCCCCTGCACAATGCATGGATTCAGCACTCTGACCGGAGAGGTACCACCAGGAATAGCAGCACCTTCCCCTGTACAATGCATGGATTCAGCACTCTGACCGGAGAGGTACCACCAGGAATAGCAGCACCTCCCCCTGTACAATGCATGGATTCAGCACTCTGACCGGAGAGGTACCACCAGGAATAGCAGCACCTTCCCCTGTACAATGCATGGATTCAGCACTCTGACCGGAGAGGTACCACCAGGAATAGCAGCACCCCCCCCCCCCTGCACAATGCATGGATTCAGCACTCTGACCAGAGAGGTACCACCAGAAATAGCAGCACACCTCCCCCCCTGCACAATGCATGGATTCAGCACTCTGACCGGAGAGGTACCACCAGGAATAGCAGCACCTCCCCCTGTACAATGCATGGATTCAGCACTCTGACCGGAGAGGTACCACCAGGAATAGCAGCACACCTCCCCCCCTGCACAATGCATGGATTCAGCCCTCTGACCAGCGAGGTACCACCAGGAATAGCAGCACCTCCCCCTGTACAATGCATGGATTCAGCACTCTGACCAGAGAGGTACCACCAGGAATTGCAGCACACCTCCCCCCCCTGCACAATGCATGGATTCAGCACTCTGACCAGAGAGGTACCACCAGGAATAGCAGCACACCTCCCCCCCATGCACAATGCATGGATTCAGCACTCTGACCGGAGAGGTACCACCAGGAATAGCAGCACCTCCCCCCCCCTGCACAATGCATGGATTCAGCACTCTGACCGGAGAGGTACCACCAGGAATAGCAGCACACCTCCCCCCCTGCACAATGCATGGATTCAGCACTCTGACCAGAGAGGTACCACCAGGAATAGCAGCACACCTCCCCCCCCCTGTACAATGCATGGATTCAGCACTCTGACCAGAGAGGTACCACCAGGAATAGCAGCACACCTCCCCCCCTGCACAATGCATGGATTCAGCACTCTGACCAGAGAGGTACCACCAGGAATAGCAGCACACCTCCCCCCTGCACAATGCATGGATTCAGCACTCTGACCAGAGAGGTACCACCAGGAATAACAGCACACCTCCCCCTCCCTGCACAATGCATGGATTCAGCACTCTGACCGGAGAGGTACCACCAGGAATAGCAGCACCTCCCCCTGTACAATGCATGGATTCAGCACTCTGACCAGAGAGGTACCACCAGGAATAGCAGCACACCTCCCCCTGTACAATGCATGGATTCAGCACTCTGACCAGAGAGGTACCACCAGGAATAGCAGCACCTCCCCCTGCACAATGCATGGATTCAGCACTCTGACCGGAGAGGTACCACCAGGAATAGCAGCACACCTCCCCCCCTGCACAATGCATGGATTCAGCACTCTGACCGGAGAGAGGTACCACCAGGAATAGCAGCACCCCCCCCCCCTCTCCCTGTACAATGCATGGATTCAGCACTCTGGCCAGAGAGGTACCACCAGAAATAGCAGCACCTCCCCCCCTGCACAATGCATGGATTCAGCACTCTGGCCAGAGAGGTACCACCAGGAATAGAGGCACACCCCCTCCCCCCCCCCCCTGCACAATGCATGGATTCAGCACTCTGACCAGAGAGGTACCACCAGGAATAGCAGCACCCCCCCCCCCCCCCCTGCACAATGCATGGATTTAGCACTCTGACCGGAGAGGTACCACCAGGAATAGCAGCACCCCCCCCCCCCCCCCCTGTACAATGCATGGATTCAGCACTCTGACCGGAGAGGTACCACCAGGAATAGCAGCACACCCCCTACCTGCACAATGCATGAATTAAGCACTCTGACCAGAGAGGTGCCACCAGAAATAGCAGCACACCCCCTCCCTGTACAATGCATGGATTCAGCACTCTGACCAGGGAGGTACCACCAGGAATAGCAGCACCCCTCCCCCTCCCTGCACAATGCATGGATTCAGCACTCTGGCCAGAGAGGTACCACCAGGAATAGCAGCACACCTCCCCCCTGCACAATGCATGGATTCAGCACTCTGACCAGAGAGGTACCACCAGGAATAGCAGCACACCTCCCCCCCTGCACAATGCATGGATTCAGCACTCTGACCGGAGAGGTACCACCAGGAATAGCAGCACACCTCCCCCCTGTACAATGCATGGATTCAGCACTCTGACCGGAGAGGTACCACCAGAAATAGCAGCACCCCCCCCCCCTGCACAATGCATGGATTCAGCACTCTGACCAGAGAGGTACCACCAGGAATAGCAGCACCTCCCCCTGTACAATGCATGGATTCAGCACTCTGACCGGAGAGGTACCACCAGGAATAGCAGCACCCCCTCCCTGCACAGTGCATGGATTCAGCACTCTGACCAGAGAGGTACCACCAGGAATAGCAGCACACCTCCTCCCTGCACAATGCATGGATTTAGCACTCTGACCGGAGAGGTACCACCAGGAATAGCAGCACACCTCCTCCCTGCACAGTGCATGGATTCAGCACTCTGACCAGAGAGGTACCACCAGGAATAGCAGCACACCTCCTCCCTGCACAATGCATGGATTCAGCACTCTGACCGGAGAGGTACCACCAGGAATAGCAGCACACCTCCCCCCCTGCACAATGCATGGATTCAGCACTCTGACCGGAGAGAGGTACCACCAGGAATAGCAGCACCCCCCCCGCCCTCCCTGTACAATGCATGGATTCAGCACTCTGGCCAGAGAGGTACCACCAGAAATAGCAGCACCTCCCCCCCTGCACAATGCATGGATTCAGCACTCTGGCCAGAGAGGTACCACCAGGAATAGAGGCACACCCCCTCCCCCCCCCCCCTGCACAATGCATGGATTCAGCACTCTGACCGGAGAGGTACCACCAGGAATAGCAGCACCTCCCCCCCCCCCCCCCCTGCACAATGCATGGATTTAGCACTCTGACCAGAGAGGTACCACCAGGAATAGCAGCACCTCCCCCCCCCCTGTACAATGCATGGATTCAGCACTCTGACCGGAGAGGTACCACCAGGAATAGCAGCACCTCCCCCTGTACAATGCATGGATTCAGCACTCTGACCGGAGAGGTACCACCAGGAATAGCAGCACCTCCCCCCCCCCCCTGTACAATGCATGGATTCAGCACTCTGACCGGAGAGGTACCACCAGGAATAGCAGCACCTCCCCCTGTACAATGCATGGATTCAGCACTCTGACCGGAGAGGTACCACCAGGAATAGCAGCACCTCCCCCTGTACAATGCATGGATTCAGCACTCTGACCAGAGAGGTACCACCAGGAATAGCAGCACACCTCCCCCCCTGCACAATGCATGGATTCAGCACTCTGACCAGAGAGGTACCACCAGGAATAGCAGCACACCTCCCCCCCTGCACAATGCATGGATTCAGCACTCTGACCGGAGAGGTACCACCAGGAATAGCAGCACCTCCCCCCCCTGCACAATGCATGGATTCAGCACTCTGACCGGAGAGGTACCACCAGGAATAGCAGCACACCTCCCCCCCTGCACAATGCATGGATTCAGCACTCTGACCAGAGAGGTACCACCAGGAATAGCAGCACACCTCCCCCCCCCCTGTACAATGCATGGATTCAGCACTCTGACCAGAGAGGTACCACCAGGAATAGCAGCACACCTCCCCCCCTGCACAATGCATGGATTCAGCACTCTGACCAGAGAGGTGCCACCAGGAATAGCAGCACACCTCCCCCCTGCACAATGCATGGATTCAGCACTCTGACCAGAGAGGTACCACCAGGAATAGCAGCACACCTCCCCCTCCCTGCACAATGCATGGATTCAGCACTCTGACCGGAGAGGTACCACCAGGAATAGCAGCACCTCCCCCTGTACAATGCATGGATTCAGCACTCTGACCAGAGAGGTACCACCAGGAATAGCAGCACACCTCCCCCTGTACAATGCATGGATTCAGCACTCTGACCAGAGAGGTACCACCAGGAATAGCAGCACCTCCCCCTGCACAATGCATGGATTCAGCACTCTGACCGGAGAGAGGTACCACCAGGAATAGCAGCACCCCCCCCCCCCCTCCCTGTACAATGCATGGATTCAGCACTCTGGCCAGAGAGGTACCACCAGAAATAGCAGCACCTCCCCCCCTGCACAATGCATGGATTCAGCACTCTGGCCAGAGAGGTACCACCAGGAATAGAGGCACACCCCCTCCCCCCCCCCCCCCTGCACAATGCATGGATTCAGCACTCTGACCGGAGAGGTACCACCAGGAATAGCAGCACCTCCCCCCCCCCCCCCCTGCACAATGCATGGATTTAGCACTCTGACCGGAGAGGTACCACCAGGAATAGCAGCACCCCCCCCCCTGTACAATGCATGGATTCAGCACTCTGACCGGAGAGGTACCACCAGGAATAGCAGCACACCCCCTACCTGCACAATGCATGAATTAAGCACTCTGACCAGAGAGGTGCCACCAGAAATAGCAGCACACCCCCTCCCTGTACAATGCATGGATTCAGCACTCTGACCAGGGAGGTACCACCAGGAATAGCAGCACCCCTCCCCCTCCCTGCACAATGCATGGATTCAGCACTCTGGCCAGAGAGGTACCACCAGAAATAGCAGCACACCTCCCCCCTGCACAATGCATGGATTCAGCACTCTGACCAGGGAGGTACCACCAGGAATAGCAGCACCCCCCTCCCTGCACAATGCATGGATTCAGCACTCTGGCCAGAGAGGTACCACCAGGAATAGCAGCACACCTCCCCCCTGCACAATGCATGGATTCAGCACTCTGACCAGAGAGGTACCACCAGGAATAGCAGCACACCTCCCCCCCTGCACAATGCATGGATTCAGCACTCTGACCGGAGAGGTACCACCAGGAATAGCAGCACACCTCCCCCCTGTACAATGCATGGATTCAGCACTCTGACCGGAGAGGTACCACCAGAAATAGCAGCACCCCCCCCCCCCCCTGCACAATGCATGGATTCAGCACTCTGACCAGAGAGGTACCACCAGGAATAGCAGCACCTCCCCCTGTACAATGCATGGATTCAGCACTCTGACCGGAGAGGTACCACCAGGAATAGCAGCACCCCCCTCCCTGCACAGTGCATGGATTCAGCACTCTGACCAGAGAGGTACCACCAGGAATAGCAGCACACCTCCTCCCTGCACAATGCATGGATTTAGCACTCTGACCGGAGAGGTACCACCAGGAATAGCAGCACACCTCCTCCCTGCACAGTGCATGGATTCAGCACTCTGACCAGAGAGGTACCATCAGGAATAGCAGCACACCTCCTCCCTGCACAATGCATGGATTCAGCACTCTGACCGGAGAGGTACCACCAGGAATAGCAGCACACCTCCCCCCCTGCACAATGCATGGATTCAGCACTCTGACCAGAGAGGTACCACCAGGAATAGCAGCACCTCCCCCTGTACAATGCATGGATTCAGCACTCTGACCGGAGAGGTACCACCAGGAATAGCAGCACACCTCCCCCCCTGCACAATGCATGGATTCAGCACTCTGACCAGAGAGGTACCACCAGAAATAGCAGCACACCTCCTCCCTGCACAATGCATGGATTCAGCACTCTGACCGGAGAGGTACCACCAGGAATAGCAGCACCTCCCACTGTACAATGCATGGATTCAGCACTCTGACCGGAGAGGTACCACCAGGAATAGCAGCACCTCCCCCTGTACAATGCATGGATTCAGCACTCTGACCGGAGAGGTACCACCAGGAATAGCAGCACCTCCCCCTGTACAATGCATGGATTCAGCACTCTGACCAGAGAGGTACCACCAGGAATAGCAGCACACCTCCCCCCTGCAGAATGTATGGATTCAGCACTCTGACCGCAGAGGTACCACCAGGAATAGCAGCACACCCCCTCCCTGCACAATGCATGGATTCAGCACTCTGACCGGAGACGTACCACCAGGAATAGCAGCACCTCCCCCTGTACAATGCATGGATTCAGCACTCTGCCCGGAGAGGTACCACCAGGAATAGCAGCACCTCCCCCTGTACAATGCATGGATTCAGCACTCTGACCGGAGAGGTACCACCAGGAATAGCATCACACCTCCCCCCATGCACAATGCATGGATTCAGCACTCTGACCGGAGAGGTACCACCAGGGATAGCAGCACCTCCCCCCCTCACAATGCATGAATTAAGCACTCTGACCAGAGAGGTACCACCAGGAATAGCAGCACACCCCTCCCCTGCACAATGCATGGATTCAGCACTCTGACCGGAGAGGTACCACCAGGAATAGCAGCACCTCCCCCTGTACAATGCATGGATTCAGCACTCTGACCGGAGAGGTACCACCAGGAATAGCATCACACCTCCCCCCCCCCCCCCCCCTCACAATGCATGGATTCAGCACTCTGACCGGAGAGGTACCACCAGGAATAGCAGCACACCTCCCCCCCTGCACAATGCATGGATTCAGCACTCTGACCAGAGAGGTACCACCAGGAATAGCAGCACCTCCCCCTGTACAATGCATGGATTCAGCACTCTGACCAGAGAGGTACCACCAGGAATAGCAGCACCTTCCCCTGTACAATGCATGGATTCAGCACTCTGACCAGAGAGGTACCACCAGGAGTAGCAGCACACCCCCTCCCTGCACAATGCATGGATTCAGCACTCTGACCGGAGAGGTACCACCAGGAATAGCAGCACACCCCCTGTACAATGCATGGATTCAGCACTCTGACCGAGAGGTACCACCAGGAATAGCATCACACTCCCCCCCCCCCCCCCTCACAATGCATGGATTTAGCACTCTGACGGAGAGGTACCACCAGGAATAGCAGCACACCTCCCCCCCTGCACAATGCATGGATTCAGCACTCTGACCAGAGAGGTACCACCAGGAATAGCAGCACCCCCCCCCCCCTGCACAACGCATGGATTCAGCACTCTGACCAGAGAGGTACCACCAGGAATAGCAGCACCCCCCCTGTACAATGCATGGATTCAGCACTCTGACCGGAGAGGTACCACCAGGAATAGCAGCACACCTCCCCCCCTCCCTGCACAATGCATGGATTCAGCACTCTGACCAGAGAGGTAAAACCAGGAATAGCAGCACACCTCCCCCCTGCACAATGCATGGATTCAGCACTCTGACCGGAGAGAGGTACCACCAGGAATAGCAGCACCCCCCCCCCCTCCCTGCACAATGCATGGATTCAGCACTCTGACCGGAGTGGTACCACCAGGAATAGCAGCACACCTCCCCCCTGCACAGTGCAAGGATTCAGCACTCTGGCCAGAGAGGTACCACCAGGAATAGCAGCACACCTCCTCCCTGCACAATGCATGGATTCAGCACTCTGACCGGAGAGGTACCACCAGGAATAGCAGCACACCTCCCCCCCTCCCTGCACAGTGCAAGGATTCAGCACTCTGACCAGAGAGGTACCACCAGGAATAGCAGCACCCCCCCCCCCCCCCCTGCACAATGCATTGATTCAGCACTCTGACCGGAGAGGTACCACCAGGAATAGCAGCACCCCTCCTCCCCCCTGTACAATGCATGGATTCAGCACTCTGACCAGAGAGGTACCACCAGGAATAGCAGCACACCTCCCCCTGCACAATGCATGGATTCAGCACTCTGACCAGAGAGGTACCACCAGGAATAGCAGCACACCTCCCCCTGCACAATGCATGGATTCAGCACTCTGACCGGAGAGGTACCACCAGGAATAGCAGCACACCTCCCTCCTGCACAATGCATGGATTCAGCACTCTGACCGGAGAGGTACCACCAGGAATAGCAGCACCTCCCCCTGTACAATGCATGGATTCAGCACTCTGACCGGAGAGGTACCACCAGGAATAGCAGCACACCTCCCTCCTGCACAATGCATGGATTCAGCACTCTGACCGGAGAGGTACCACCAGGAATAGCAGCACCTCCCCCTGTACAATGCATGGATTCAGCACTCTGACCGGAGAGGTACCACCAGGAATAGCAGCACACCTCCCCCCTGCACAATGTATGGATTCAGCACTCTGACCAGAGAGGTACCACCAGGAATAGCAGCACACCTCCTCCCTGCACAATGCATGCATTCAGCACTCTGACCGGAGAGGTACCACCAGGAATAGCAGCACCCCCCCCCCCCCCCTGTACAATGCATGGATTCAGCACTCTGACCAGAGAGGTACCACCAGGAATTGCAGTACTGATCAGCAGGCCGACATCTCTGATCGTGTCTGCCCAGATTTTCCCTGAGCCCAAAAGGGTCTGAACTTTTTAAATATGCATGTGAAGGGGGTATACTACAAACATTTTTTTAATTATAAGCTTGTAAATAGTGATGGACGCAAAACTGAAAAAATGCACCTTTATTTCCAAATAAATTATTGGCGCCATACATTGTGATAGGGACAAAATTTAAATGGTGTCATAAACGAGACAAACGGGCAAATAAAATACATAGGTTTTAATCATGGTAGCGTGTATTATTTTAAAGCTATAATGGCCGAAAACTGAGAAATAATGATTTTTTCCATTTTTTTCTTATTAAATCCTGTTAAAATGCTATTATAAAAAAAATAATTCTTAGCAAAGTGTACCACCCAAATAAAGCCTAAATAGTGGCGGAAAAAACAAGATATAGGTCAATAAATTGTGATAAGTAGTGATAAAGTTATTAGCGAATGAATGGGAGGTGAACGTTGCTCTGATGCATAAGGTGAAAATCCCCGCGGGCTGAAATGGTTAATCAACCGAATGCTGCCAACACTTTTGAAAGGAGAATCTTTAAACCCCACTTTGTGTAGCTGAGCTGTGGAGGCAGCCTGTAATTAGTGGTCAGACTGTAGAACATGTGAAAGCCGGTATACAGCAAACTGGCAATATGATGCAACACGCAGGGGTGGAGCTAGAAAGTATGAGCCCCCCCTCCCAAAAGGAAACCCCCCCCCCCCCCCAAAAAAAAAACCCTTGAAGGTTCCTATCCCATAAAAAAATGTGTTTGCTATAGTCAGCCTTAGGGCCCTTTACCCTCTATCAGTTGCTCTCGGTTATAACTGAAAGAAAATGGATTTTGAAAGTAATGCCCATGTTTTAGTATGGCACAGTTCCCACTATACGCATTTTAACTGAAAGCTTTTTCATAATGCACTGCTATGGAAAAAATGCATACCAATGCGCACTAACGCACACAGTATCAATGCATTAAGTGTACAAAGGCCCCTTATAGGCATCAGGCCCCGTGGCCACTGCCTGTTATGGAGACCTAGTGAATACATGCTACAGAGATTGTACTGTTAGGCCCCGTTCACACTGCACGCGTTTGTGTCCGTTTTTAAGGTACGCGTTTTGTGTGCGTTTTGCGAGGGCCAGAAAAATCAATGCAAAGGTATGGCCCTCGTTCACATATACGCGTGGCAAACGTATGCGTGGCAGAAACGCATAGTTGGATGCATTTCTGTGCGTCGCGCACAGAAACGCATTATAATGAAAGTCAATGGGCGCGCACTAAAAACGCATGGCATGCGTTTTTGTATGCGTATTCGGAGGTGCGTTTCTCGTCGGAAGTAGCTGACTCTTCCAGGTATGATCAAAAACGCATAAGGAAAAAACGCATACAAACGCATTACAAAAACGCGTACAAACGCGTACAAACGCATGCGTTTTTCCAGTGCGTTTACTACATGCGTTCTGCACGTTTTCCACACGCACATAATATGAACAGGGCCTAATGTTACATAAAGCGTGGGGAGCAGCGACTGCTGAGGGGCCCAGAGCTGTGGGGGCCCCAACTACTGCTCACTCCCTCTGATACAGGGGTCCATCCTAAAGATCAGTTTGTTTTAGTGGCCACAATTGTTACGGGTGTGAAGATTATCATGTCCACACTTTGTTAGGAAACTTGCAAGATGACCGCCCAGGCTGTGAGGGTCACCAGGGGAGGGAGGAAAGGCTGTGAGGGTCATCAGGGGAGGGAGGAAAGGGTGTGAGGGTCACCAGGGGAGGGAGGAAAGGCTGTGAGGGTCATCAGGGGAGGGAGGAAAGGGTGTGAGGGTCACCAGGGGAGGGAGGAAAGGGTGTGAGGGTCATCAGGGGAGGGATGAAAGGCTGTGAGGGTCACCAGGGGAGGGAGGAAAGGGTGTGACCATGAGGGTCACCAGGGGTGGGAGGAAAGGGTGTGAGGGTCACCAGGGGAGGGAGGAAAGGCTGTGAGGGTCACCAGGGGAGGGAGGAAATGGTGTGAGGGTCACCAGGGGAGGGAGGAAAGGCTGTGAGGGTCATCAGGGGAGGCAGGAAAGGGTGTGAGGGTCACCAGGGGAGGGAGGAAAGGGTGTGAGGGTCACCAGGGGAGGGAGGAAAGGGTGTGAGGGTCACCAGGGGAGGGAGGAAATGGTGTGAGGGTCACCAGGGGAGGGAGGAAAGGCTGTGAGGGTCATCAGGGGAGGCAGGAAAGGGTGTGAGGGTCACCAGGGGAGGGAGGAAAGGGTGTGAGGGTCACCAGGGGAGGGAGGAAAGGGTGTGAGGGTCACCAGGGGAGGGAGGAAAGGGTGTGAGGGTCACCAGGGGAGGGAGGAAAGGGTGTGAGAGTCATCAGGGGAGGGAGGAAAGGCTGTGAGGGTCACCAAGGGAGGGAGGAAAGTGTGTGACCATGAGGGTCACCAGGGGAGGGAGGAAAGGGTGTGAGGGTCACCAGGGGAGGGAGGAAAGGCTGTGAGGGTCACCAGGGGAGGGAGGAAATGGTGTGAGGGTCACCAGGGGAGGGAGGAAAGGCTGTGAGGGTCATCAGGGGAGGCAGGAAAAGGTGTGAGGGTCACCAGGGGAGGGAGGAAAGGGTGTGAGGGTCACCAGGGGAGGGAGGAAAGGGTGTGAGGGTCACCAGGGGAGGGAGGAAAGGCTGTGAGGGTCACCAGGGGAGGGAGGAAATGGTGTGAGGGTCACCAGGGGAGGGAGGAAAGGGTGTGAGGGTCACCAGGCGAGGGAGGAAAGGCTGTGAGGGTCAACAGGGGAGGGAGGAAAGGGTGTGAGGGTCACCAAGGGAGGGAGGAAAGGGTGTGAGGGTCACCAGGGGAGGGAGGAAAGGCTGTGAGGGTCACCAGGGGAGGCAGGAAAGGGTGTGAGGGTCATCAGGGGAGGGAGGAAAGGCTGTGAGGGTCACCAGGGGATGGAGGAAAGGGTGTGACCATGAGAGTCATCAGGGGAGGGAGGGAAGGGTGTGACCATGAGGGTCACCAGGGGGGGAGGAAAGGGTGTGAGGGTCACCAGGGGAGGGACGAAAGGATGTGAGGGTCATCGGGTGAGGGAGGAAAGGCTGTGAGGGTCACAAGGGGAAGGAGGAAAGGCTGTGAGGGTCACCAGGGGAGGGAGGAAATGGTGTGAGGGTCACCAGGGGAGGGAAGAAAGGCTGTGAGGGTCACCAGGGGAGGGAGGAAAGGCTGTGAGGGTCACCAGGGGAGGGAGGAAAGGGTGTGAGGGTCATCAGGGGAGGGAGGAAATGGTGTGAGGGTCACCAGGGGAGGGAGGAAAGGCTGTGAGGGTCATCAGGGGAGGGAGAAAAGGGTGTGAGGGTCACCAGGGGAGGGAGGAAAGGGTGTGAGGGTCACCAGGGGAGGGAGGAAAGGGTGTGAGGGTCACCAGGGGAGGGAGGAAAGGCTGTGAGGGTCACCAGGGTAGGGAGGAAATGGTGTGAGGGTCACCAGGGGAGGGAGGAAAGGCTGTGAGGGCCACCAGGGGAGGGAGGAAAGGCTGTGAGGGTCATCAGGGGAGGGAGGAAAGGGTGTGAGGGTCACCAGGGGAGGGAGGAAAGGGTGTGAGGGTCACCAGGGGAGGGAGGAAAGGGTGTGAGGGTCACCAGGGGAGGGAGGAAAGGGTGTGAGGGTCACCAGGGGAAGGAGGAAAGGCTGTGAGGGTCACCAGGGGAGGGAGTAAAGGGTGTGAGGGTCACCAGGGGAGGGAGGAAAGGGTGTGAGGGTCACCAGGGGAGGTAGGAAAGGGTGTGAGGGTCACCATGGGAGGGAGGAAAGGGTGTGAGGGTCACCAGGGGAGGGAGGAAAGGGTGTGACCATGGGGGGCATGATTTGTAGTTACGCCCTTGGGAGTGACTATGTTACACAGACCAAGTGATCACATCTCAATGTTAAACCAGTTAGCTAACCGCAGGGCCATATGACCACTGTGCCTTGACAAAGGGGCCCGCCGTGGCCCTGAAACAGTGGCTGGTGATCAGTGGACATCTGGTGTATGAGACAGAGCCATTGGATAGTTCCTGATTGCTATTATGGTCCGGCACCGAGGAATAGTATATGATATGCAGCCTCATATCTGCATTGTGATTAGCCAGATAAACAGAGGCCATGCAGCATTTAGTGCATACCAAAATGAAGGGTCTGGGCCTTAATCACCTCAGAGCCATGTTACAGGGCTGACTGCCTACAGGGCCAGGTTACAGGGCTGATTGCAGATCCATGTTACAGGGCTGACTGTCTACAGGACCAGGTTACAAGGCTGATTACAGATCCATGTTACAGGGCTGACTGCCTACAGGGCCAGGTTACAGGGCTGATTACAGATCCATGTTACAGGGCTGACTGTCTACAGGACCAGGTTACAAGGCTGATTACAGATCCATGTTACAGGGCTGATTACAGAGCCATGCTACAGGGCTGACTTCCACAGGGCCAAGTTACAGGGCTGATTACAGAGCCATGTTACAGGGCTGACTGTCTACAGGACCAGGTTACAGGGCTGATTACAGATCCATGTTACAGGGCTGACTGTCTACAGGACCAGGTTACAAGGCTGATTACAGATCCATGTTACAGGGCTGACTGTCTACAGGACCAGGTTACAAGGCTGATTACAGATCCATGTTACAGGGCTGACTGTCTACAGGGCCAGGTTACAGGGCTGATTACAGATCCATGTTACAGGGCTGACTGTCTACAGGACCAGGTTACAGGGCTGATTACAGGTCCATGTTACAGGGCTGACAGTCTACAGGGCCAGGTTACAGGGCTGATTACAGATCCATGTTACAGGACTGACTGTCCACAGGGCCAGGTTACAGGGCTGATTACAGATCCATGTTACAGGGCTGACAGTCTACAGGACCAGGTTACAGGGCTGATTACAGAGCCATGTTACAGGGCTGACTGTCTACAGGACCAGGTTACAGGGCTGATTACAGAGCCATGTTACAGGGCTGACTGTCTACAGGGCCAGGTTACAGGGCTGATTACAGATCCATGTTACAGGGCTGACTGTCCACAGGGCCAGGTTACAGGGCTGATTACAGAGCCATGTTACAGGGCTGACTGTCTTCAGGGCCAGGTTACAGGGCTGATTACAGAGCCATGTTACAGGGCTGACTGTGTCCCTGTAACAAGTATAGAAAAGCAAAAGCTCTGTGAAAATCGCTTTAAAATCAATTGTGAAAAATCGCTATAAAATCACTCCAAATGTGCTGCTCACCAGCATTTATGTTGGCCTCCCGGCACACTGCATGCAATTCCCATTTTTAAACGGTTTTTACATCCGATTCTGATTCTGACTTTTAGCCTCCCTGCACGCTGCATGCGATCCCGATCCCGATTTGTAATCGTTACTGCATGCTGCGTTTTTCCTCCGTTTTTCTGTTGATTGCATTCAGGGAAAATCGGAATTGCAAATTGGAATCGGAAACGGAATCGCAAAAGTTTTACGCTAGTAAAGACTGGTGCACTTCGTATAAAGTTTAATGGCGCTGCTTTGCGTGCGGGACTTTGCAAGCGATCTAAACTTATCTAAACTTATCATGCCTAAACTTATCACACCTAAACTTATCACGCCTAAACTTATCACGCCTAAACTGGCTTTTCACCAGCATGGTGCAATGGTTATCATGCCTAAAGTCTTTTAGGCGTGCTAACTGGGTTAGCACCGCTTTGTGAATCGAGCCCATTATGTTTATATAATATGTTTATATTATAGGTATATATTATGTTGATATATATTATATATTATGTTTATATTCTATGTGTATATTATGTGTATATTATTTGTATACAGTATATTATGTGTATATTATATGCGTATATTATGTTTATATATTAACACATGCAGTTATTTTGAGGGTAAGCGGCTAAGAATGACACTAACGTTTCAGGTGTTAGTCGGAGAATGGAAAACAATGCGTAACTTGCTTGCGTCTGTGACAGAGAAATTACTGTGATTTTGTTTTTAGTTCAATGGCTTTAATTATGTTAAAGCTGAATAAAGATTTAGATCGAGGCCTATAATTATCTCCCAGCAAACTGTCCTCTAAATGTGGGAAACAGATTGTATATGTATCTGCGCCCCAGAGGTTCCATCACAGAAAATACGCTGATTAAAGAGAAAACTGACAGCGTTCATGAAGGTGCATTTTATATATATATATATATATATATATATATATATATATATATATATATATATATATATATATGCAAACAATTGACTTTTTTCATATGCCGCTATCACTTGCAGTAGGTAGTTAAAAAAGGTTTTTGACTAGTCCATCTCCTCATGGGGGATTCTCAGTGATTGTATTTATTTACAAAAGCACTTACTGAATTGCAGTTGCTGCAGCTGCCAGAATAGTGTGCAAACATGTAGGGAAGCTGGCCGACATCTTTGTATAGATCCTTTCCAGGAAATACTTTGGTAAAGAATGAAGGTAATACTGAGAATCTCCCATGAGGAGATGGACAAGTCTAAAATCTGTCAGATCTGTCAACAATTACTACCTACTGTAATTTTCAGCAACATAGGGAAAAGTCATTTCTAGTGCATTTTATATGTATGCATCTTAAATGGATTTCCTAGAAGAATGCGCAGTGTTCAGAGGGAACGTTCCCTGAACTCCCAACATTCTGAGGCTGTAGTTGACTGGCTTACACAGCACACCCCATCTTCTACAGCTTCCGCTTGGAACCTTGACGTACCATCCTCCTCCTGCTCTGATTCGGCCACGTCATCCTCTGCTGTCATTGTCCCTTTGCAGCCACCCTCCACTCTGCCTCTCACCTTGAGCACTTCCTGCTCATCTGCCCACAGTCAGGTTTCTGTCAACGAAATGTTTGAGCGTAAGAAGTCGATGTCTCCGAGTCACCCCCTTGCCCGGCGTCTGACAGCTGGCTTGTCGGAACTGTTAGCCCGCCAGCTGTTACCATACCAGCTGGTGGAGTCTGAGGCCTTTAAAAAAATTGTTGCAATTGGGACTCCGCAGTGGAAGATACCCGGCAGAAACTTTTTCTCCAAAAAGGCAATCCCCAACATGTACCATAATGTGGAAAGCCAAGTCATGGCATCTCTGGCACACAGTGTTGGGGCAAGGGTCCATCTGACACTGATACCTGGTCTGCAAAGCACAGTCAGGGCAGGTATATCACCTACACTGCTCATTGGGTTAATCTGCTGACGGCTGGCAAGCATGGAATACGTGGCTGTGCAGCGGAGTTGAGTGCACCGCCATGACTTGCATGCAGGCCTGCTGCCACCTCCTCTTCTCCTCCTACTCCTCCTCCATCCTCTACGCTATCCTCCTCGGCTGAGTCCTCTTCTGCTGCTGCGGCAATCACTACAACAGCTACCCCCACTCCCCAGGGCTTATTCCACATCGCAGGTACAACGGTGTCACACCATCTTGGGGATGACTTGCCTGAAAGCCGAGAGTCACACCGGATCAACACTCCTGACCATTCTGAACAAACAGGTGGATCAGTGGCTGACCCCGCACTAAGTGAAGATCGGCAAAGCGGTGTGTGGCAATGGAAGCAATCTGTTGGTAGCATTGAATTCGGGCAAGTTAACACATGTGCCCTGCATGGCATGTTTTGAATCTTATCGTACAATGTTTTTTGTCTAAGTACCCAGGCTTATAGGAGGTCCTCAAGCAGTCCAGGAAGATGAATGGCCATTTCAGGTGTTCCTACACGGCCATGGTGCACTTTACAGATATTCAGCGGTGAAACAACATACCAGTGAGGCAGTTGATTTGCGCCATATTCAACACTCCTGATGTTTGACCGCCTCCTCCAACAAGAAACATCCATCAACGTGTATTTGTATAACCGGGGTACTTGGACAGCCTCTGTGGAGCTAGGGATTTTTTTTGCCGCGTTACTGGACACTCATGCGCAATGCCTGCAGGCTTATGCATCCTTTTGAGGAGGTGACAAACCTGGTCAGGTCCACCAAAGGCACCATCAGCGACCTCATGCCATAGGCTTTCTTCCTGGAGCATGCCCTGAGAAGAGTGCTGGGTCAGGCCATAGAGGAGCGTGACCAGGAAGAGGAAATGCTGTGGACACCATCACCACCACCAGAACCAGACTTGTCATTGTCACCTGGCCTGCTGTACCTGTGGCAACGCAGAGAGAGGAGTCTGAGGAGGAGGTGTCAGAGGAGGAAGGTGGCTTTGTGGAGGTGGAAGACCAACCGCAGCAGGTGTCCCAGAGGTCTTGTCCTTAACTTTCGGGGACCTTTTTGGTATTGTATGCGGCTGGAGGGAGGTGCAGACCTTCAAAGAGGAAGCATCCAACCTTGTACAAATGGGGTCTTTCATGCTGTCCTGCCTGCTGAGAGACCATCACATAAAAAGGCTCAAGGACAAGGACTCGTACTGGGTGGCAATGCTTGTAGACCCTCGGTATAAGCACAAAGTGGCGGAAATGTTACAGAATTACCAGAAGTCAGAAAAGGATGCAGGATTTCCAGAACAGCCTGCAAACTAGGTATGCTGTACAGTGCACTGCATGTAAGGGTAATGTCACAGCCCAATGGGGATCTAACAGGGGAAAGGTGCAAGTAGTCCTCTCCTGCCACACATTGTGTACAGACCAAATTCGATCAACTGGATAAGTTTTGGCAAAAACAATTTTTTTATGGTCATCCCAGGTGATCAATAAAGCCTACTCGGCCAACACTGGACCCACACTGCAGAATCAGTGTTTTCTGGATCACTTTACTGTCATTGAACTACCTCAGCTTGACCATAAGGGCTGGAAAACCGCCATGGCTTGCACTCTCGCAACGTGCGCACATCAGCACAGCGACCACTACACACAGATTGCAGCTGAGAGGACTGACATTTATGTCCTGGGAGCAGGGCCGCCATCAGAAATTTTGAGGCCCCTCACACATCATCAGGCCTGCCCCCCCCCCCCCTCCCTGGGCCCACCCACTAGTTGCTGTGCCCACCCACTAGCCATCCCACCCCCGTGTCCGTGCACGAAGTGCGATGCGGCAAAAAATGTGCATGGCTCTGTCACTGAAGAAAGCGGCATGCACAGCGTGATGCAGCAAAAAGTGGGTGTGACCATGGCATGTTGTGGGTGGAGCCAAATACTAGCAAAATACAGGTAGTCCCCGGTTAACAAATGAGATAGGGACTTGTAGGTCCGTTCTTATCCTGTATCCATTCTCTTTTGTCCCCCTCTGTCTCACCTCAGCTTGTGCCTCTTTTGTGTCCCTCTGTGTGACCTCATGTTCGTGTCTCATCTCTTTTCTCCCTGTGCCTCTTTTATCCCCATGTTACCTCTTGTCCCCTTCTGTCTCAGCTCGTCCCCCTGCCCTAGCCAGGTATAGGTACCCCCAGTATAGGTAGCCAGGTATAGGTGCCCCCAGTATAGGTAGCCAGGTATAGGTACCCCCAGTATAGGTAGCCAGGTATAGGTACCCCCAGTATAGGTAGCCAGGTATAGGTGCCCTCAGTATAGGTAGCCAGGTATAGGTGCCCCCAGTATAGGTAGCCAGGCATAGGTGCCCCCAGTATAGGTATCCAGGCATAGGTGCCCCCAGTATAGGTAGCCAGGTATAGGTACCCCCAGTATAGGTAGCCAGGTATAGGTGCCCCCAGTATAGGTAGCCAGGTATAGGTGCCCTCAGTATAGGTAGCCAGGTATAGGTGCCCCCAGTATAGGTATCCAGGCATAGGTGCCCCCAGTATAGGTATCCAGGCATAGGTGCCCCCAGTATAGGTATCCAGAAATAGGTGCCCTCAGTATAGGTATCCAGGCATAGGTGCCCCCAGTATAGGTAGCCAGGCATAGGTGCCCCCAGTATAGGTAGCCAGGTATAGGTGCCCCCAGTATAGGTAGCCAGGTATAGGTGCCCCCAGTATAACCCATCTTTCCCCGAAAATAAGACAGTGTCTTATATTAATTTTTGCTCTAAAAGATGTGCTAGGGCTTATTTTCAGGGGATGTGTTATATTTCTATCAGGAAGTGTCTCTCAGCAGAAGATTTACTGTTCCTTTGTACTGTGCTGTTCCTGGATTTGGAAGTATGCTACTGTACTGTTCAGGCACCTGCCCTGCCTTCCCTGCACACAGCTGATAACCTTGCTGTGTGCTGAGATGACAGGATCAGTGCCCGATTGGCACTGTACCACTGCGTCCCCACTTACTGGCTGCCTCTTCCTCCTCTCCAACTTCCGCTAGGGCTTATTTTCGGGGTAGGGCTTATATTTCAAGCATGCTTAAAATTCCAGCTAGGGCTTATTTTCAGGGTAGGTCTTATTTTCAGGGAAAGAGGGAAGTAGCCAGCTATAGGTGGTGCCTCAGTTTAAGTAGCCTGGTGTAGATGCCTCCAGTATAGGTAGCCTTGTATAGCTGGGGCCCCAGTATAGGCCAGCAAGATACAAGTGCCCCAGTGTAGGTATTCAACTATAGGTGGTGCCCCAGTATAGGTATTAAGCTATAGGTGTCCCAGTATAAGTAGCCAAGTAAAGGTGGTGGCCCAGTATAGGTAGCTAGGTATAGGTTGTTCCAGCCCCAGTATAGGTAGCCAGGTATTGGTGGTGGCCCAGTATAGGTAGCCTGTAGCCAGATATAGGTGGTGCCCCAGTATAGGTAGCAAGCTATAGGTGTCCCAGTATAAGTAGCCAAGTAAAGGTGGTACCCCAGTATAGGTAGCTAGGTATAGGTTGTTCCAGCCCCAGTATAGGTAGCCAGGTATAGGTGGTGGCCCAGTATAGGTAGCCTGTAGCCAGATATAGGTGGTGCCCCAGTATAGGTAGCAAGCTATAGGTGTCCCAGTATAAGTAGCCAAGTAAAGGTGGTGGCCCAGTATAGGTAGCCAGATATAGGTGGTGCCCCAGTATAGAAAGTCTGCTGTAGCGGGCTCGCTCATCTCTTCCCCACGTTTAAGCGCTAATGTCACTCTTCTCTCAGTGCTGGAACGCGGTGTGCTGGTTAGTGAGCCACAGGCCCGCAGCCAGCACATGCGGCCCTTTCAGCGCTTTTGGGGGCCCAGGGCCCCCAGAAGCCCTGGGCACCTCACTGCAGTGTCAGTTGTACCCCCCTGATGGCTGCCCTGCCTGGGAGTCTCAACTATTGACAACTCTTTGCGGTTGTTTGTGGTGCGTTAAACGGTGAATTTGGTCTGTCAGAGTTTGGTGTGTCAGTGTGAAGCGAGCCCAACCCTTACACTACCTGATCGATGTATACACATGCTGGATGTCTTAAAGCACTTTATTCCACCAATTTAGGAATGTAATGTGGCCTTTAGAGATTAAAACAAGACTCTGCGTCAAATCCGTAATCTTTGGTGGGACTTTTGGCATAAATCCCCCTTTGGCATGAGGCTGTCCTGGTTTTAGACCCCTTGAAACAACTTTTCCATCACTTTTGTGGCCAGAAAAAGTCCCTGTAGGTTTTAAAATTCGCCCGGCCCATTGAAGTCTATGGCGGTTCACCCTTTCGTGAACTTTTACGGAAGTTTGAGTTCGAAGTTTGCAAACCCAAAATGTGATGTTCAGGCAATCTCTATTCATGAGAAGATGAGAAAAAGTCTGATGATCACCACAGCCTCCCCACCCACAATTATCACAGCGTCCCCACCCACAATCCTTCTCCACTCTTCAGCCCCAGTTTAGCCCCAACACACCTTCCTGAGCAATGTTCTGTATTTCCTCAGGAAGAGCCGGCAGATTCCTGACTATAACACACATCACGGCAGTGCTGAGCAAAACATTCAGCATGTGCTGCGCTGAGATGTCACAGAGCCGGACGGATCTCGTGTATTTATATCGACCTCGCCCTGACGACGGACTTCATTCCATCACGTGACCTGGTGAACGGGGCTTGTATGTGATTCACTGAACGCCATTGTGCCGTCACCCTCCATCTCCTCTTCCCTTAGTCGCAGATTACCCTTCAGCCCTCAGACACTGGGGGTAATCTGAGGGGATTCAACACTGTAGACTAAGTCATCTTTCCGATTGGTTGGTGATGGTGAGTTCACACAAAATACAATTTTGATTCTCATTTAGAAATCGGGTAAGCTGCCAACAATTCGCAATAAGCGTGCAAAGATTCAATTCTAACGCTAGCTAATTCTGTAAGAAAAAGGGGTTACCTCAACAACCTCTCTAGATATTACAATATATATTAATAAAACGGTTATGGTAACGTTCTCTCTGAAAGGCAGGACTCTCTGCAGAGGATATGCAGAACAAGCAGCACTTAGACAAACAATTTTTAATCGTTTATTTTATAAATAGCAATCCTTATTGTGCGGTTCTGATCCAGTTCTGTATAATGCCTGAAGAAGAGACGTAATATTTGGAACGCTTGCAATAAACCTGTACAGTCTGTCATTTCACCGGAACGTTTGTTGGTTGGATGTCTGCATTATTTTATAACAAAATAGTGCATAAAATTGAATACAGAAACATGACAAAAAAATGATGTATGAAATGAACAGATTCAGATGCTAAAATATTGGGAAAAACTGAGGTTTTAGAACTGAGGATTGGAAGGCACAGACTGAATCTCTCTGAGAATATGTAAGCATGTAGCAGTGAGAGCCTGCGCTACATGAAGTGGTCAGCTGGTCTGGATTAGGGCTGGGGAGCGTAGTGTCCCATCACCCAGCATTCTTAACTCCTCCCCCACTACTCTAACCCGTCACCCAGCCTTGCTAGCTCCTCCCCCCACTACTCTCACTCGTCACCCAGCCTTGCTAGCTCCTCCCCCCACTACTTTCACCTATCACCCAGCCTTGCTAGCTCCTCCCCACTTCTCTCCCCTGTCACCCAGCCTTGTTAGAATCAGAATCAGAATCATCTTTATTATCTCCTTCCACCACTACTCTCACCCGGCAGCCAGCCTTGTTAGCTTCTCCCTCCACTAATCTCACCCGTCACCCAGCCTTGTTAGCTCCTTCCACCACTACTCTCACCTGTCACCCAGCCTTGTTAGCTCCTCCCTCCACTAATCTCACCCGTCACCCAGCCTTGTTAGCTCCTCCCTCCACTACTCTCACCTGTCACCCAGCCTTGTTAGCTTCTCCCTCCACTAATCTCACCCGTCACCCAGCCTTGTTAGCTCCTCCCTCCACTACTCTCACCTGTCACCCAGCCTTGCTAGCTCCTCCCCACTTCTCTCCCCTGTCACCCAGCCTTGTTAGAATCAGAATCAGAATCATCTTTATTATCTCCTTCCACCACTACTCTCACCCGGCAGCCAGCCTTGTTAGCTTCTCCCTCCACTAATCTCACCCGTCACCCAGCCTTGTTAGCTCCTTCCACCACTACTCTCACCTGTCACCCAGCCTTGTTAGCTCCTCCCTCCACTAATCTCACCCGTCACCCAGCCTTGTTAGCTCCTCCCTCCACTACTCTCACCTGTCACCCAGCCTTGTTAGCTTCTCCCTCCACTAATCTCACCCGTCACCCAGCCTTGTTAGCTCCTCCCTCCACTACTCTCACCTGTCACCCAGCCTTGTTAGCTCCTCCCTCCACTAATCTCACCCGTCACCCAGCCTTGCTAGCTCCTCCCTCCACTTCTCTCCCCTGTCACCCAGCCTTGTTAGCTCCTTCCACCACTACTCTCACCCGTCACCCAGCCTTGTTAGCTCCTCCCCCACTACTCTCACCTGTCACCCAGCCTTGTTAGCTCCTCCCTCCACTAATCTCACCCGTCACCCAGCCTTGCTAGCTCCTTCCACCACTACTCTCACCTATCACCCAGCCTTGTTAGCTCCTCCCTCCACTAATCTCACCCGTCACCCAGCCTTGCTAGCTCCTTCCACCACTACTCTCACCTGTCACCCAGCCTTGCTAGCTCCTTCCACCACTACTCTCGCCCGGGAGCCGGCCTTGTTAGCTCCTTCCCCCACTACTCTCACCTATCACCCAGCCTTGTTAGCTCCTCCCTCCACTAATCTCACTCGTCACCCAGCCTTGCTAGCTCCTTCCACCACTACTCTCACCCGGCAGCCGGCCTTGTTAGCTCCTTCCACCACTACTCTCACCCGTCACCCAGCCTTGCTAGCTCCTCCCCCCACTACTCTCACTCGTCACCCAGCCTTGCTAGCTCCTCCCCCACTACTTTCACCTATCACTCAGCCTTGCTAGCTCCTCCCCACTACTCTCACCCGTCACCCTGCCTTGCTAGCTCCTCCCTCCACTTCTCTCCCCTGTCACCCAGCCTTGTTAGCTCCTTCCACCACTACTCTCACCTGTCACCCAGCCTTGTTAGCTCCTCCCCCACTACTCTCACCTGTCACCCAGCCTTGTTAGCTCCTCCCTCCACTAATCTCACCCGTCACCCAGCCTTGCTAGCTCCTCACTCCACTTCTCTCCCCTGTCACCCAGCCTTGTTAGCTCCTTCCACCACTACTCTCACCCGGCAGCCAGCCTTGCTAGCTCCTCCCTCCACTACTCTCACCCGTCACCCAGCCTTGCTAGCTCCTCACTCCACTTCTCTCCCCTGTCACCCAGCCTTGTTAGCTCCTTCCACCACTACTCTCACCTATCACCCAGCCTTGTTAGCTCCTCCCTCCACTACTCTCACCCATCACCCAGCCTTGTTAGCTCATCCCCCACTTCTCTCACCCATCTCCCAGCCTTGTTAGTTCCTCCTCGACTACTCTCACCTGTCACCCAGCCTTGTTAGCTCCTCCCTCCACTGCTCTCACCAGTCACTCAGCCTTGTTAGCTCCTCCCCCCCACTGCTCTCACCAGTCACTCAGCCTTGTTAGCTCCTCCCCCACACTCTCACCCATCACCAAGCCTTGGTAGATTCACCCCCCCCACACACTCTCACCCATCAACCAGCCTTGGTAGCTCCTCCCCCACTACTTTCACAAGTCACCCAGCCTTGTTAGCTCCTCCCTCCACTGCTCTCACCTGTCACCGAGCCTTGGTAGATCCCCCACCTCTCTCACCCGTCACCCAGCCTTGTTAGCTCCTCCCCGACTAATCTCACCTGTCACCCAGCCATGTTAGCTCCTCCCCGACTACTCTCACCTGTCACCCAGCCTTGTTAGCTCCTCCCCCACACTCTTACCAGTCACTGAGCCTTGGTAGATTCCCCCCCCCCCCCCACTCTCACCCATCAACCAGCCTTGGTAGCTCCTACCCCACTACTTTCACAAGTCACCCAGCCTTGTTAGCTCCACCCTGTGACAGGATATACGCAGTGGGATGGCATACAGCTCATAGAAGCCATTTTGTTTGCTTCATGTCTAGTGGGAGCCTTCATTTTGTCTGTTGGCTGTTTGTGTAAAATACCATGGTATGTAAGCAGTGTACATTCCATTTCCTGTAAACTGCAGTAAGTACAGCTAGCCACTGGAAAAGGAGAAAAGTGTTAACTAGCAGCCATTGTCATCGGCAATATACAGGAATAGACTGGTGTGTGGGGAACTACACAGCTACCCATTCCAATAGTAAGCTGGATACTGGTAGGCTGTTGTCCCATTACACACCTAGATCTGGTGTCTCCAGTGAGGCAGGAATCTCTGCTATTTACATGTAACTGCAAGCTGGGATGTACCAGAGATCCTGACAAACCATTGTCTCAGGAGAGGAGGAAATTATATTCATTTTGGATGAGGAGTTTGGGTAGCTCCAGGGTATATTCTGTCCTATCAGGGCCGGAGCTACCATAGGAAAAAATGGGCAATTGCCCCAGGGCCCCAGAGCCTGTAAGGGCCCCCAAGGTGTCCCTCCCCATCTTAACTGTTGCTCCCTAGGGACTCTGCAGAGTCTGCTAAGTTGGGAGGTGATTGGGGGAGGGTCAGCAGCCAGCTCTTGGGCCCAGGAGGAAAATTTGGCTGCAACAAAGAGCCTCTAATGACGCTTTTTGGCCGGGGGGTGTCTGCTGGGGGCCCCCCAGGCTAATTTTTCCCTAGGGCCCAATTGTTACTTGAACCGGCCCTGTGTCCTATTAGAATCAGCTTCCAAGATTCAGAAGTTGTAGTCCCCAGGAGATAGTGAGAAGCTAGGTCTACCCTGATCCATAATCAGAACCAAGGTTTGGACCTTTTCGCTGGTAACATTCAACTTCTTCTTTATTCCCTTTTATTTTGATACACAGATGTCTTAGTGTCTTTGTAGCTTTTTTACTTTGTTTTTGTAAATATTCTTGTATTTCCTTCTGCACCATTCCATTATTTGAAATATTAAATCTTTATTTAATAAACTAACTTCTGTGTACTAAGCAGAGAACTGACCATCTCCTAGAGAGAGACTGCAGTCAGTGTAATGGTATTACAAGTTCAGTGCCTGATTGTGTCCTCGGATTGTTCATTGCTACCGTGTGAGATTGCATTGTGTGTGTGGCGTTCTGCATCCACCTGAGTGTGAGCAGCTCGACAGCAGAGCATATAATACTTGCAGTATCTGGCTGTATCTTCGCAGATGACTGCTAGTGGTGGCTGAGTGGTGCAGAGTGTGGTGGCTGAGTGATGCAGAGTGTGGTGGAGGGACAGCCTTGTGTTAGCGTGGTGGCTGAGTGGTGCAGACATTGCAGAGTGTGGTGGAGGGGACAGCCTTGTGTTAGCGTGGTGGCTGAGTGGTGCAGAGTGTGGTGGAGGGACAGCCTTGTGTTAGCGTGGTGGCTGAGTGGTGTAGAGTGTGGTGGAGGGACAGCCTTGTGTTAGCATGGTGGCTGAGTGGTACAGAGTGGGGTGGAGGGGACAGCCTTGTGTTAGCGTGGTGGCTGAGTGGTGCAGAGTGTGGTGGAGGGGACAGCCTTGTGTTAGCATGGTGGCTGAGTGGTACAGAGTGGGGTGGAAGGGACAGCCTTGTGTTAGCATGGTGGCTGAGTGGTACAGAGTGGGGTGGAAGGGACAGCCTTGTGTTAGCGTGGTGGCTGAGTGGTACAGAGTGGGGTGGAAGGGACAGCCTTGTGTTAACGTGGTGGCTGAGTGGTGCAGCGTGTGGTGGCTGAGTGGTGCAGAGTGTGGTGGCTGAGTGGTGCAGAGGGTGGTGGCTGAGTGGTGCAGAGGGTGGTGGCTGAGTGGTGCAGAGTGTGGTGGAGGGGACAGCCTTGTGTTAGCGTGGTGGCTGAGTGGTGCAGAGTGTGGTGGAGGGGACAGCCTTGTGTTAGTGTGGTGGCTGAGTGGTGCAGAGTGTGGTGGAGGGACAGCCTTGTGTTAGCGTGGTGGCTGAGTGGTGCAGACATTGCAGAGTGTGGTGGAGGGGACAGCCTTGTGTTAGCGTGGTGGCTGAGTGGTGCAGAGTGTGGTGGAGGGGACAGCCTTGTGTTAGCATGGTGGCTGAGTGGTACAGAGTGGGGTGGAGGGGACAGCCTTGTGTTAGCGTGGTGGCTGAGTGGTGCAGAGTGTGGTGGAGGGACAGCCTTGTGTTAGCGTGGTGGCTGAGTGGTGCAGACACTGCAGAGTGTGGTGGAGGGGACAGCCTTGTGTTAGCGTGGTGGCTGAGTGGTGCAGAGTGTGGTGGAGGGGACAGCCTTGTGTTAGCATGGTGGCTGAGTGGTACAGAGTGGGGTGGAGGGGACAGCCTTGTGTTAGCGTGGTGGCTGAGTGGTGCAGAGTGTGGTGGAGGGACAGCCTTGTGTTAGCGTGGTGGCTGGGTGGTGCAGACACTGCAGAGTGTGGTGGAGGGGACAGCCTTGTGTTAGCGTGGTGGCTGAGTGGTGCAGAGGGTGGTGGAGGGGACAGCCTTGTGTTAGCATGGTGGCTGAGTGGTACAGAGTGGGGTGGAAGGGACAGCCTTGTGTTAGCGTGGTGGCTGAGTGGTACAGAGTGTGGTGGAGGGGACAGCCTTGTGTTAGCGTGGTGGCTGAGTGGTGCAGAGTGTGGTGGAGGGGACAGCCTTGTGTTAGCGTGGCGGCTGAGTGGTGCAGAGTGTGGTGGAGGGGACAGCCTTGTGTTAGCGTGGTGGCTGAGTGGTGCAGAGTGGGGTGGAGGGGACAGCCTTGTGTTAGCGTGGTGGCTGAGTGGTGCAGAGTGTGGTGGAGGGGACAGCCTTGTGTTAGCGTGGTGGCTGAGTGGTGCAGAGTGTGGCGGAGGGGACAGCCTTGTGTTAGCGTGGTGGCTGAGTGGTGCAGCGTGTGGTGGAGGGGACAGCCCTGTGTTAGCGTGGTGGCTGAGTGGTGCAGAGTGTGGTGGCTGAGTGGTGCAGAGTGTGGTGGCTGAGTGGTGCAGAGTGTGGTGGAAGGGACAGCCTTGTGTTAGCGTGGTGGCTGAGTGGTGCAAAGTGTGGTGGAGGGGACAGCCTTGTGTTAGCATGGTGGCTGAGTGGTACAGAGTGGGGTGGAGGGGACAGCCTTGTGTTAGCGTGGTGGCTGAGTGGTGCAGAGTGTGGTGGAGGGGACAGCCTTGTGTTAGCATGGTGGCTGAGTGGTACAGAGTGGGGTGGAGGGGACAGCCTTGTGTTAACGTGGTGGCTGAGTGGTGCAGCGTGTGGTGGCTGAGTGGTACGGTGGCTGAGTGGTGCTGAGGGTGGTGGCTGAGTGGTGCAGAGGGTGGTGGCTGAGTGGTGCAGAGTGTGGTGGAGGGGACAGTCTTGTGTTAGCGTGGTGGCTGAGTGGTGCAGAGTGTGGTGGAGGGGGCAACCTTGTGTTAGCGTGGTGGCTGAGTGGTGCAGAGTGTGGTGGAGGGACTGAGTGGTACAGAGTGTGGTGGAGGGGACAGCCTTGTGTTAGCGTGGTGGCTGAGTGGTGCAGAGTGTGGTGGAGGGGACAGCCTTGTGTTAGCGTGGTGGCTGAGTGGTGCAGAGTGTGTTCGAGGGGACAGCCTTGTGTTAGCGTGGTGGCTGAGTGGTGCAGCGTGTGGTGGAGGGGACAGCCTTGTGTTAGCGTGGTGGCTGAGTGGTACAGAGTGGGGTGGAGGGGACAGCTTTGTGTTAGTGTGGTAGCTGAGTGGTACAGAGTGGGGTGGAGGGGACAGCCTTGTGTTAGCGTGGTGGCTGAGTGGTGCAGAAGGTGGTGGAGGGGACAGCCTTGTGTTAGCGTGGTGGCTGAGTGGTGCAGAGTGTGGTGGAGGAGACAGCCTTGTGTTAGCGTGGTGGCTGAGTGGTGCAGAGTGGGGTGGAGGGGACAGCCTTGTGTTAGTGTGGTGGCTGAGTGGTGCAGAGTGTGGTGGAGGGGACAGCCTTGTGTTAGCGTGGTGGCTGAGTGGTGCAGAGTGTGGTGGAGGGGACAGCCTTGTGTTAGCGTGGTGGCTGGCTGAGTGGTGCAGAGTGTGGTGGAGGGGACAGCCTTGTGTTAGCGTGGTGCCTGAGTGGTACAGAGTGGGGTGGAGGGGACAGCCTTGTGTTAGCGTGGTGGCTGAGTGGTGCAGAGTGTGGTGGCTGAGTGGTGCAGAGTGTGGTGGAGGGCACAGCCTTTTGTTAGCGTGGTGGCTGAGTGGTGCAGAGTGTGGTGGCTGAGTGATGCAGAGGGTGGTGGCTGAGTGGTGCAGAGGGTGGTGGCTGAGTGGTGCAGAGTGTGGTGGCTGAGTGGTGCAGAGTGGGGTGGAGGGGACAGCCTTGTGTTAGTGTGGTGGCTGAGTGGTGCAGAGTGTGGTGGAGGGACAGCCTTGTGTTAGCGTGGTGGCTGAGTGGTGCAGAGTGTGGTGGAGGGACAGCCTTGTGTTAGCGTGGTGGCTGAGTGATGCAGAGGGTGGTGGCTGAGTGGTGCAGAGTGTGGTGGCTGAGTGGTGCAGAGTGGGGTGGCTGAGTAGTGCAGAGTGGGGTGGAGGGGACAGCCTTGTGTTAGCGTGGTGGCTGAGTGGTGCAGAGTGTGGTGGAGGAGACAGCCTTGTGTTAGCGTGGTGGCTGGGTGGTGCAGAGTGTGGTGGAGGGGACAGCCTTGTGTTAGTGTGGTGGCTGAGTGCTGCAGAGTGTGGTGGAGGGGACAGCCTTGTGTTAGCGTGGTGGCTGAGTGGTGCAGAGTGGGGTGGAGGGGACAGCCTTGTGTTAGCGTGGTGGCTGAGTGGTGCAGAGTGTGGTGGAGGGGACAGCCTTGTGTTAGCGTGGTGGCTGAGTGGTACAGAGTGGGGTGGAGGGGACAGCCTTGTGTTAGCGTGGTGGCTGAGTGGTGCAGAGTGTGGTGGCTGAGTGATGCAGAGGGTGGTGGCTGAGTGGTGTAGAGTGTGGTGGAGGGGACAGCCTTGTGTTAGCGTGGTGGCTGAGTGGTACAGAGTGGGGTGGAGGGGACAGCCTTGTGTTAGCGTGGTGGCTGAGTGGTGCAGAGTGTGGTGGCTGAGTGATGCAGAGGGTGGTGGCTGAGTGGTGCAGAGTGTGGTGGAGGGACAGCCTTGTGTTAGCGTGGTGGCTGAGTGATGCAGAGGGTGGTGGCTGAGTGGTGCAGAGTGTGGTGGCTGAGTGGTGCAGAGTGGGGTGGCTGAGTGGTGCAGAGTGTGGTGGAGGGGACAGCCTTGTGTTAGCGTGGTGGCTGGCTGAATGGTGCAGAGTGGCGTGGAGGGGACAGCCTTGTGTTAGTGTGGTGGCTGAGTGGTGCAGAGTGGGGTGGAGGGACAGCCTTGTGTTAGCGTGCTGGCTGAGTGATGCAGAGGGTGGTGGCTGAGTGGTGCAGAGGGTGGTGGCTGACTGGTGCAGAGTGTGGTGGCTGAGTGGTGCAGAGGGTGGTGGCTGAGTGGTGCAGAGTGTGGTGGCTGAGTGGTGCAGAGGGTGGTGGCTGAGTGATGCAGAGGGTGGTGGCTGAGTGGTGCAGAAGGTGGTGGAGGTGACAGCCTTGTGTTAGTGTGGTGGCTGAGTGGTGCAAAGGGTGGTGGCTGAGTGGTGCAGAGTGTGGTGGCTGAGTGATGCAGAGTGTGGTGGATGGGACAGCCTTGTGTTAGCGTGGTGGCTGAGTGGTGTAGAGTGGGGTGGAGGGACAGCCTTGTATTAGCGTGGTGGCTGAGTGGTGCAGAGTGTGGTGGAGGGGACAGCCTTGTGTTAGCGTGGTGGCTGAGTGGTGCAGAGTGTGGTGGAGGGGACAGCCTTGTGTTAGCGTGGTGGCTGAGTGGTGTAGAGTGGGGTGGAGGGACAGCCTTGTATTAGCGTGGTGGCTGAGTGGTGCAGAGTGTGGTGGAGGGGACAGCCTTGTGTTAGCGTGGTGGCTGAGTGGTGTAGAGTGGGGTGGAGGGACAGCCTTGTATTAGCGTGGTGGCTGAGTGGTGTAGAGTGGGGTGGAGGGACAGCCTTGTATTAGCGTGGTGGCTGAGTGGTGCAGAGTGTGGTGGAGGGGACAGCCTTGTGTTAGCGTGGTGGCTGAGTGGTGCAGAGTGTGGTGGATGGGACAGCCTTGTGTTAGCGTGGTGGCTGAGTGGTGCAGAGTGTGGTGGAGGGGACAGCCTTGTGTTAGCGTGGTGGCTGAGTGGTGCAGAGTGTGGTGGAGGGGACAGCCTTGTGTTAGCGTGGTGGCTGAGTGGTGCAGAGTGTGGTGGAGGGGACAGCCTTGTGTTAGCGTGGTGGCTGAGTGGTGCAGAGTGTGGTGGCTGAGTGGTGCAGAGTGTGGTGGAGGGCACAGCCTTTTGTTAGCGTGGTGGCTGAGTGGTGCAGAGTGTGGTGGCTGAGTGATGCAGAGGGTGGTGGCTGAGTGGTGCAGAGGGTGGTGGCTGAGTGGTGCAGAGTGTGGTGGCTGAGTGGTGCAGAGTGGGGTGGAGGGGACAGCCTTGTGTTAGTGTGGTGGCTGAGTGGTGCAGAGTGTGGTGGAGGGACAGCCTTGTGTTAGCGTGGTGGCTGAGTGGTGCAGAGTGTGGTGGAGGGACAGCCTTGTGTTAGCGTGGTGGCTGAGTGATGCAGAGGGTGGTGGCTGAGTGGTGCAGAGTGTGGTGGCTGAGTGGTGCAGAGTGGGGTGGCTGAGTAGTGCAGAGTGGGGTGGAGGGGACAGCCTTGTGTTAGCGTGGTGGCTGAGTGGTGCAGAGTGTGGTGGAGGAGACAGCCTTGTGTTAGCGTGGTGGCTGGGTGGTGCAGAGTGTGGTGGAGGGGACAGCCTTGTGTTAGTGTGGTGGCTGAGTGCTGCAGAGTGTGGTGGAGGGGACAGCCTTGTGTTAGCGTGGTGGCTGAGTGGTGCAGAGTGGGGTGGAGGGGACAGCCTTGTGTTAGCGTGGTGGCTGAGTGGTGCAGAGTGTGGTGGAGGGGACAGCCTTGTGTTAGCGTGGTGGCTGAGTGGTACAGAGTGGGGTGGAGGGGACAGCCTTGTGTTAGCGTGGTGGCTGAGTGGTGCAGAGTGTGGTGGCTGAGTGATGCAGAGGGTGGTGGCTGAGTGGTGTAGAGTGTGGTGGAGGGGACAGCCTTGTGTTAGCGTGGTGGCTGAGTGGTACAGAGTGGGGTGGAGGGGACAGCCTTGTGTTAGCGTGGTGGCTGAGTGGTGCAGAGTGTGGTGGCTGAGTGATGCAGAGGGTGGTGGCTGAGTGGTGCAGAGTGTGGTGGAGGGACAGCCTTGTGTTAGCGTGGTGGCTGAGTGATGCAGAGGGTGGTGGCTGAGTGGTGCAGAGTGTGGTGGCTGAGTGGTGCAGAGTGGGGTGGCTGAGTGGTGCAGAGTGTGGTGGAGGGGACAGCCTTGTGTTAGCGTGGTGGCTGGCTGAATGGTGCAGAGTGGCGTGGAGGGGACAGCCTTGTGTTAGTGTGGTGGCTGAGTGGTGCAGAGTGGGGTGGAGGGACAGCCTTGTGTTAGCGTGCTGGCTGAGTGATGCAGAGGGTGGTGGCTGAGTGGTGCAGAGGGTGGTGGCTGACTGGTGCAGAGTGTGGTGGCTGAGTGGTGCAGAGGGTGGTGGCTGAGTGGTGCAGAGTGTGGTGGCTGAGTGGTGCAGAGGGTGGTGGCTGAGTGATGCAGAGGGTGGTGGCTGAGTGGTGCAGAAGGTGGTGGAGGTGACAGCCTTGTGTTAGTGTGGTGGCTGAGTGGTGCAAAGGGTGGTGGCTGAGTGGTGCAGAGTGTGGTGGCTGAGTGATGCAGAGTGTGGTGGATGGGACAGCCTTGTGTTAGCGTGGTGGCTGAGTGGTGCAGAGTGTGGTGGAGGGACAGCCTTGTATTAGCGTGGTGGCTGAGTGGTGCAGAGGGTGGTGGCTGAGTGATGCAGAGTGTGGTGGATGGGACAGCCTTGTGTTAGCGTGGTGGCTGAGTGGTGTAGAGTGGGGTGGAGGGACAGCCTTGTATTAGCGTGGTGGCTGAGTGGTGCAGAGTGTGGTGGAGGGGACAGCCTTGTGTTAGCGTGGTGGCTGAGTGGTGCAGAGTGTGGTGGAGGGGACAGCCTTGTGTTAGCGTGAATAAATCCCCGTTAGGAGCTGTCTCTGCAGGATTGCCATGGAGCTGGTTCCTGATGCTGGGGATACACGGCTCAATTTTGAGCCATTGAGATGGCTTGATAGATCATTTCCGACATGTCCGATTAGTGTTCAATTGTTTTGCTGCTCGATTCATCATTGAAGTGAATTGATAAAAGATAAGGAAAATGAGCAGACGATGAGCAAATCGAGCGGGCAAAACGATCGGGCGCAGAATCAAGCGCCAGAATCGATCCGTGTATTCCCAGCATGACACTCCCCACTACTCTCACCCGTCACCCAGCCTTGTTAGCTCCTCCCCCACTACTCTCACCCATCACCCAGCCTTGTTAGCTCCTCCCCCACTACTCTTACCCGTCACCCAGCCTTGTTAGCTCCTCCCCCACTACTCTCACCTGTCACCTGGCCTTGTTAGCTCCTCCCACTACTCTTATCCCTCACCTGGCCTTGCAAGCTCCTCCCCCACTACTCTTTACTATCACCTGGCCTTGTTAGCTCCTCCCCCACTACTCTCACCTGTCACCCAGCCTTGTGTAGCTTGAATAAATCCTCATCAGAAGCTGTCTGTTCAGGCTTGCCGTGGGGCTCGTTCCTGACACCCCCCCCACTACCCTCACCCATCACCTGGTCTTGTTAGCTCCTCCCCCACTACTCTTACACATCACCTGGCCTTGTTAGCTCCTCCCCCACTACTCTTACCCATCACCTGGCCTTGTTAGCTCCTCCCCACTACTCTCACCCATCACCCGGCCTTGTTAGCTCCTCCCCGCTACTCTCACCCGTCACCCGGCCTTGTTAGCTCCTCCCCCACTACTCTTACCCATCACCTGGCCTTGTTAGCTCCTCCCTCACTACTCTTACCCGTCACCCAGCCTTGTTAGCTCATTCCTGCTACTCTTACCCATCACCCCGGTCTTGTTAGCTCATCCCCCACTACTCTTACCCATCACTTGGCCTTGTTAGCTCCTCCCTCACTACTCTTACCCGTCACCCGGCCTTGTTAGCTCCTCCCCCACTACTCTCACCCATCACCCGGTCTTGTTAGCTGGATTTCCAGGCGGCTCGCCACAAAGTGTTACGTTTTGCAAAACAATGGCTGGCAGAAAATCAAACAGTGATTATGAGTTGCTGTCACGAATGGATGGGAACTTCTCCCTACATAAACATGGCCCTCCGACACAGATCTCCGGATTTATCTCAACTACTAGAGGATTTCACAAAGAACATGTTCTGCCAGAGCTGTTTATTGTTCCATTATCCCCTCCGACTTCCTAAAAACCATTCCTAGTTTACACTCCAGCCTTGTTTCGCAGTGCAGGCCTGGATGCACACTCAGGCTAATCACGGGAGTTTCACCGCTAGCGTGGAACGCACGAGTCTCTGCAATTATTCTGCCCTCAATCGCATTTTTTAGATTTGCAGGTTTTTTTGTGTGTGACAAAAACCAGCTGCCTGCATCTAATGTTTGTATTTGTTATTTATTTATTTAAGTATTTATATACAGTGCTGCTCATCAGGATTCCGGATATCCGACCTTTTTATCCGACCTATCCGACCGGATCCGGATTCCGATCTGGGCCGATTCTGGGCCAAAATCCGGATAGCTATCTGCGGATATTTGGGCGCATACCACGGATATCCATGGATATTGCGGGTATCCAGATCCGAAATACTGTAACTAAGGTGATGACGTCCTGGAGCCAATCAGAGGGCTCCCAGCAGAAGCCCTAGCAACCAATCACAGAGGGGAACCCTGGCCGGCCCCACCTGACCTCATTGAGCCAATCAAAGGCCTCCCAGCCTTAGCCCTGGCACCCAATCACAGAAAGGAACACTGGCCAGTCCCCCTGTATATAAGGAGGGCTGCCATGATGAGACAGATCGTCTTAGCTTGCTGAATGCTCACTGAGAGACATGCTCCAGTGCTGCTGGCCTGGCAAGGGCTGTACACAGTGATGAACCTAAAGCTGTTCAGTGATTAATCCCTTCACTACTATCACTACTCTATAGTTAAATCGTTAATTAGCTTGATTGATGTCTCATAGTGTGACAGTTAAGGCTCATACACACATCAGACTATAGTCTTTGGAAAATGAAAGATCACAGACCAATCTTACCACCCTTCATGTAGTATGAGAGCCATACTCTACACAGTCTATTCTATGGAGCTGAACTCCACATCAGAAAAAATCTTTGCAAGATGCTGCACACACAGATGCTGTACAGACACAAAAGATCAGTATCTGCAAAATATCTCATCCTGCCAAATATCTGTTCCTGCAAAATGCATTCATAGTCTATGAGATCTGCATATCATCATACACACATGATTTAACAGACATTCATCTGCAGATCAGACAATCATCTGCAGATCTGAAAATCCATCCTGGTGGATATGATCTGCAGATGAATGTCTGTTAAACAAAGTGTGTATGAGGATCTGCAGATCTCATAGACTATTAATGCATTTTGCAGGAACGGATCTTTTGCAGGAACAGATCTTTTGCAGATACTGATCTTTTGAATGTGTACAGCATCTTTGTGTGCAGCATCTTGCAAAGATTTCTGTCTGATGGGGAGTGCAGCTCCATAGAATAGACTGTGTAGGTATAGCTCTCATACTACATGGAAGGGGGTAAGATTTCTGTCTGATGGGGAGTGCAGCTCCATAGAATAGACTGTGTAGGTATGGCTCTCATACTACATGGAAGGGGGTAAGATTTCTGTCTGATGGGGAGTTCAGCTCCATAGAATAGACTGTGTAGGTGTGGCTCTCATACTACATGGAAGGGGGTAAGATTTCTGTCTGATGGGGAGTTCAGCTCCATAGAATAGACTGTGTAGGTGTGGCTCTCGTACTACATGGAAGGGGGTAAGATTTCTGTCTGATGGGGAGTTCAGCTCCATAGAATAGACTGTGTAGGTGTGGCTCTCGTACTACATGGAAGGGGGTAAGATTTCTGTCTGATGGGGAGTTCAGCTCCATAGAATAGACTGTGTAGGTATGGCTCTCGTACTACATGGAAGGGGGTAAGATTTCTGTCTGATGGGGAGTTCAGCTCCATAGAATAGACTGTGTAGGTATGGCTCTCATACTACATGGAGGGGGTAAGATTTCTATCTGATGGGGAGTGCAGCTCCATAGAATAGACTGTGTAGGTGTGGCTCTCATACTACATGGAAGGGGGTAAGATCTCTGTCTGATGGGGAGTGCAGCTCCATAGAATAGACTGTGTAGGTATGGCTCTCATACTACATGGAAGGGGGTAAGATTTCTGTCTGATGGGGAGTGCAGCTCCATAGAATAGACTGTGTAGGTATGGCTCTCATACTACATGGAGGGGGTAAGATTTCTATCTGATGGGGAGTGCAGCTCCATAGAATAGACTGTGTAGGTGTGGCTCTCATACTACATGGAAGGGGGTAAGATTTCTGTCTGATGTGGAGTGCAGCTCCATAGAATAGACTGTGTAGGTGTGGCTCTCATACTACATGGAAGGGGGTAAGATTTCTGTCTGATGGGGAGTGCAGCTCCATAGAATAGACTGTGTAGGTGTGGCTCTCATACTACATGGAAGGGGGTAAGATTTCTGTCTGATGGGGAGTGCAGCTCCATAGAATAGACTGTGTAGGTGTGGCTCTCATACTACATGGAGGGTGGTAAGATTTCTGTCTGATGGGGAGTGCAGCTCCATAGAATAGACTGTGTAGGTGTGGCTCTCATACTACATGGAAGGGGGTAAGATTTCTGTCTGATGGGGAGTTCAGCTCCATAGAATAGACTGTGTAGGTGTGGCTCTCATACTACATGGAAGGGGGTAAGATTTCTGTCTGATGGGGAGTTCAGCTCCATAGAATAGACTGTGTAGGTGTGGCTCTCGTACTACATGGAAGGGGGTAAGATTTCTGTCTGATGGGGAGTTCAGCTCCATAGAATAGACTGTGTAGGTATGGCTCTCATACTACATGGAAGGGGGTAAAATTGGTCTGTGACCTTTCATTCTCCAAAGACTATGGTCTGATGTGTGTATGAGCCTTTAGGCCTGGTGCACATCAAAAAACGCTAAATGCTAGCAGATTTTGAAACGCTTTTTCTTCTTTTTCTGTAGCGTTTCAGCTAGCATTTTGCGGTTTTGGGAAGCGTTTTTGGTGTAGTTGATTTCTGATATTGTTACAGTAAAGCTGTTACTGAACAGCTACTGTAACAAAAAACGCCTGGCAAACCGCTCTAAAGTGCCGTTTTTCAGAGCGGTTTGCGTTTTCCTATACTTAACATTGATGCAGAAACGCCTCCGCAATCCAAAATCTGCAGCAGCCCGGGAGTATGCGTTTCTGCAAAACGCCTCCCGCTCTGGTGTGCACCAGCCCATTGAGATACATTACCTAAGCGTATCCGCAGCCGCAAGCGGATCGCAAAACGCAGCCGAACCGCTCTGGTGTGCACTAGGCCTGTGAGTGTGTGCTGCAGTGCTGCTGAGCCAAGGGCTGTACACAGTAATAAGCTGTTCAGTGATTAACCCCTTCACTATCACTACACTATAGTTAAATCGGTCATTAGCTTCATTGATGTCATAGGGCTGGTGCACACCGAGCGGGTTTTTCGGCGTTTTTGCAGCCGCTTGCGGCTGCAGATATGCTTGGTTAATGTACCTCAATGGGGTGGGTCACACCAGAGCGGGAGGCGATTTGCTGAAACGCATACTCCCGGGGTGAGGCATTTTTTGGATTGCGGAGGCGTTTCTGCCTCCAATGTAAAGTATAGGAAAACCGCAAACCGCTCTGAAAAACGGCAGTTCAGAGCGGTTTTGCAGGCGTTTTTGTTACAGAAGCTGTTCAGTAACAGCATTACCGTAACAATATATGAAATCTGCAACACACAAAACCGCAAAATGCTAACTGAAACGCTACAGAAAAATAAGAAAAAGCGTTTCAAAATCTGCTAGCATTTTGCGGATCTGCCAGCGAGTTTTGGTGTGCACCAGGCCATAGTGTGACAGAGTGTGTGCTGCAGGGCTGCTGCAGCTGCAATGTGTCTGTGTGTGTGCTGTGCACACACCAGGCCAGCTGCTGCGTGCCATGTGCAAACACGTGCAAAGTGCCACATGCAAACACAAGCAAAGTGCCACGTGAAAAAAGCCACGTGCAAAGTACAAAGTGCCACGTGCAAAGTGCCATGTGCAAACTGCCACGTGCAAAGTGCAAACACGTGCAAAGTGCCACGTGCAAACACAAGCAAAGTGCAAAGTGCAAACACGTGCAAAGTGCCACGTGCAAACACAAGCACAGTGCAAAGTGCCACGTGAAAAAAGCCACGTGCAAAGTACAAAGTGCCACGTGCAAAGTGCCATGTGCAAACTGCCACGTGCAAAGTGCAAACACGTGCAAAGTGCCACGTGCAAACACAAGCAAAGTGCAAAGTGCCACGTGAAAAAAGCCACGTGCCACGTGCAAAGTGCCATGTGCAAACTGCCACGTGCAAAGTGCAAACACGTGCAAAGTGCCACGTGCAAACACAAGCAAAGTGCAAACTGCCACGTGCAAAGTGCAAACACGTGCAAAGTGCCAAGGGCAAACACAAGCAAAGTGCCACGTGAAAAAAGCCACGTGCAAAGTACAAAGTGCAACATGCAAAGTGCCACGTGCAAAGTGCCAACACGTGCAAAGTGCCAACACGTGCAAAGTGCCACGTGCAAACACAAGCAAAGTGCAAATGCCACGTGAAAAAAGCCACGTGCAAAGTACAAAGTGCCACGTGCAAAGTGCCACGTGCAAACACGTGCAAAGTGCACATGTTTGCACGTGGCACTTTGCACGTGTTTGCATGTGGCACTTTGCACTTTGTACGTGTTTGCATGTGGCACTTTGCTCTTTGCACGTGTTTGCACGTGGCACTTTGCACTTGGCACGTGTTTGCACATGGCACTTTGCACTTGGCACGTATTTGCACGTGGCACTTTGCACTTGGCACGTGGCACGTCTTTACATGTGGCACTTTCCACGTGTTTGCACTTGGCACGTGTTTGCACGTGGCACTTTGCACGTGTTTGCATGTGGCACTTTGCACGTGTTTGCACGTGGCACTTTGCACTTGGCACTTTGCACGTGACACTTTGCACTTTGCATGTGGCACTTGATTTGATTACCAGCCTCCTCTGTGATTTGTTACCAGCCTCCTCTGTGATTTGTTACCAGCCTCCTCTGTGATTTGTAACCAGCCTCCTCTGTGATTAGTAACCAGCCTCCTCTGTGATTAGTAACCAGCCTCCTCTGTGATTAGTTACCAGGCTCCTCTGTGATTAGTTACCAGCCTCCTCTGTGATTAGTTACCAGCCTCCTCTGTGATTTGTAACCAGCCTCCTCTGTGATTTGTTGCCAGCCTCCTCTGTGATTTGTAACCAGCCGTCTCTGTGATTTGTAACCAGCCTCCTCTGTGATTTGTTGCCAGCCTCCTCTGTGATTTGTTACCAGCCTCCTCTATGATTAGTAACCAGCCTCCTCTGTGATTTGTTGCCAGCCTCCTCTGTGATTTGTTACCAGCCTCCTCTGTGATTTGTTGCCAGCCTCCTCTATGATTAGTAACCAGCCTCCTCTGTGATTTGTTGCCAGCCTCCTCTGTGATTAGTAACCAGCCTCCTCTGTGATTAGTAACCAGCCTCCTCTGTGATTTGTAACCAGCCTCCTCTGTGATTTGTAACCAGCCTCCTCTGTGATTTGTTACCAGCCTCCTCTGTGATTTGTTACCAGCCTCCTCTGTGATTTGTTGCCAGCCTCCTCTATGATTAGTAACCAGCCTCCTCTGTGATTTGTTGCCAGCCTCCTCTGTGATTAGTAACCAGCCTCCTCTGTGATTTGTTACCAGCCTCTGCTGTGATTTGTTACCAGCCTCCTCTGTGATTTGTTACCTGCCGCCCCTGGGATTTGTTAGCAGCTCCACCAGGGTTAGAGCTAGGCACTTATATCAGAGGTTTAAGGTTAAAATGGGTTCTGGGTAGTGCATAGTAAATACCAGTAATTTATCTGACCTGTATTGTAATATTGGCACCACAATATGTACTCCAACCTGCTCCCCCCCCCCCCCCCCCCGTGTCATCTTATTGATAGATCTGCTTTATACAGTGCACTGAGAGGTGTAGTGACAGAGATGTCTATATATATTTATATATACAGAGCAGAGCAGAGTGACCTCTATTCCCAGAGGGTTTCCTCGTTCCTGGATCACCGGATTATTTGTGGAACACAATCAGTCTCGTTATAACCCAGTTACCTGCAGCCTGCAGACATGGCCAGTGACGTTATGGGACACCAGGCAGAAGACACCGATCTCTGCAGCTACAAGACCATTTCTGTGCATTTAGCAAGCTATCTATTGAGGCACACGGCACTGCCAGGCTTCTCTGCCAGCCTTGGTGCAGCTGCTGTGCCAGGCTATCACTCTATAGGGTATCTGTACGCACAGGTCACTGCCAGGCTTCTCTGCCAGCCTCGGTGCAGCTGGTGTGCCAGGCTATCACCCTATAGGGCATCTGTAGGCACAGGGCACTGCCAGGCCTCTCTGCCAGCCTCGGTGCAGCTGCTGTGCCAGGCTGTCACTCTATAGGGCATCTGTAGGCACAGGGCACTGCCAGGCTTCTCTGCCAGCCTCGGTGCAGCTGGTGTGCCAGGCTATCACCCTATAGGGCATCTGTAGGCACAGGACACTGCCAGGCTTCTCTGCCAGCCTTGGTGCAGCTGCTGTGCCAGGCTATCACCCTATAGGGCATCTGTAGGCACAGGACGCTGCCAGGCTTCTCTGCCAGCCTTGGTGCAGCTGCTGTGCCAGGCTATCACTCTATAGGGCATCTGTAGGTACAAGTCACTGCCAGGCTTCTCTGCCAGCCTTGGTGCAGCTGCTGTGCCAGGCTATCACTCTATAGGGTATCTGTAGGTACAGGACACTGCCAGGCTTCTCTGCCAGCCTCGGTACAGCTGGTGTGCCAGGCTATCACCCTATAGGGCATCTGTAGGCACAGGACACTGCCAGGCTTCTCTGCCAGCCTCGGTGCAGCTGGTGTGCCAGGCTATCACCCTATAGGGCATCTGTAGGCACAGGGCTCTGCCAGGCTTCTCTGCCAGCCTCGGTGCAGCTGCTGTGCCAGGCTATCACTCTATAGGGCATCTGTAGGCACAGGGCACTGCCAGGCTTCTCTGCCAGCCTTGGTGCAGCTGATGTGCCAGGCTATCACTCTATAGGGCATCTGTACGCACAGGACACTGCCAGGCTTCTCTGCCAGCCTCGGTGCAGCTGCTGTGCCAGGCTATCACTCTATAGGGCATCTGTAGGCACAGGGCCCTGCCAGGCTTCTCTGCCAGCCTTGGTGCAGCTGCTGTGCCAGGCTGTCACTCTATAGGGCATCTGTAGGCACAGGGCACTTCCAGGCTTCTCTCCCAGCCTCGGTGCAGCTGCTGTGCCAGGCTGTCACTCTATAGGGCATCTGTAGGTACAGGGCACTGCCAGGCTTCTCTGCCAGCCTTGGTGCAGCTGCTGTGCCAGGCTATCACTCTATAGGGCATCTGTACGCACAGGTCACTGCCAGGCTTCTCTGCCAGCCTTGGTGCAGCTGCTGTGCCAGGCTGTCACTCTATAGGGCATCTGTACGCACAGGTCACTGCCAGGCTTCTCTGCCAGCCTTGGTGCAGCTGCTGTGCCAGGCTGTCACTCTATAGGGCATCTGTACGCACAGGTCACTGCCAGGCTTCTCTGCCAGCCTCGGTGCAGCTGGTGTGCCAGGCTATCACCCTATAGGGCATCTGTAGGCACAGGACACTGCCAGGCTTCTCTGCCAGCCTCGGTGCAGCTGCTGTGCCAGGCTATCACTCTATAGGGTATCTGTAGGCACAGGGCACTGCCAGGCTTCTCTGCCAGCCTTGGTGCAGCTGCTGTGCCAGGCTATCACTCTATAGGGCATCTGTACGCACAGGTCACTGCCAGGCTTCTCTGCCAGCCTTGGTGCAGCTGCTGTGCCAGGCTATCACTCTATAGGGTATCTGTAGGCACAGGGCACTGCCAGGCTTCTCTGCCAGCCTTGGTACAGCTGGTGTGCCAGGCTATCACTCTATAGGGCATCTGTAGGCACAAGACACTGCCAGGCTTCTCTGCCAGCCTTGGTACAGCTGGTGTGCCAGGCTATCACTCTATAGGGTATCTGTAGGTACAGGACACTGCCAGGCTTCTCTGCCAGCCTTGGTACAGCTGGTGTGCCAGGCTATCACCCTATAGGGCATCTGTAGGCACAGGGCACTGCCAGTCTTCTCTGCCAGCCTCGGTGCAGCTGCTGTGCCAGGCTATCACTCTATAGGGCATCTATAGGCACAGGGCACTGCCAGGCTTCTCTGCCAGCCTCGGTGCAGCTGGTGTGCCAGGCTATCACCCTATAGGGCATCTGTAGGCACAGGACACTGCCAGGCTTCTCTGCCAGCCTCGGTGCAGCTGGTGTGCCAGGCTATCACCCTATAGGGCATCTGTAGGCACAGGGCTCTGCCAGGCTTCTCTGCCAGCCTCGGTGCAGCTGGTGTGCCAGGCTATCACTCTATAGGGTATCTGTAGGTACAGGACACTGCCAGGCTTCTCTGCCAGCCTTGGTACAGCTGGTGTGCCAGGCTATCACCCTATAGGGCATCTGTAGGCACAGGACACTGCCAGGCTTCTCTGCCAGCCTCGGTGCAGCTGGTGTGCCAGGCTATCACCCTATAGGGCATCTGTAGGCACAGGGCTCTGCCAGGCTTCTCTGCCAGCCTCGGTGCAGCTGGTGTGCCAGGCTATCACTCTATAGGGCATCTGTAGGCACAGGGCACTGCCAGGCTTCTCTGCCAGCCTTGGTGCAGCTGATGTGCCAGGCTATCACTCTATAGGGCATCTGTACGCACAGGTCACTGCCAGGCTTCTCTGCCAGCCACGGTGCAGCTGGTGTGCCAGGCTATCACCCTATAGGGCATCTGTAGGCACAGGACACTGCCAGGCTTCTCTGCCAGCCTCGGTGCAGCTGCTGTGCCAGGCTATCACTCTATAGGGTATCTGTAGGCACAGGGCACTGCCAGGCTTCTCTGCCAGCCTTGGTGCAGCTGCTGTGCCAGGCTATCACTCTATAGGGCATCTATAGGCACTGGACACTGCCAGGCTTCTCTGCCAGCCTCGGTGCAGCTGGTGTGCCAGGCTATCACTCTATAGGGTATCTGTAGGTACAGGACACTGCCAGGCTTCTCTGCCAGCCTTGGTACAGCTGGTGTGCCAGGCTATCACCCTATAGGGCATCTGTAGGCACAGGACACTGCCAGGCTTCTCTGCCAGCCTCGGTGCAGCTGGTGTGCCAGGCTATCACCCTATAGGGTATCTGTAGGCACAGGGCTCTGCCAGGCTTCTCTGCCAGCCTTGGTGCAGCTGCTATGCCAGGCTATCACTCTATAGGGCATCTGTAGGCACAGGGCACTGCCAGGCTTCTCTGCCAGCCTTGGTGCAGCTGCTGTGCCAGGCTATCACTCTATAGGGCATCTGTAGGCACAGGGCACTGCCAGGCTTCTCTGCCAGCCTTGGTGCAGCTGCTGTGCCAGGCTATCACTCTATAGGGCATCTGTAGGCACAGGGCACTGCCAGGCTTCTCTGCCAGCCTTAGTGCAGCTGATGTGCCAGGCTATCACTCTATAGGGCATCTGTACGCACAGGTCACTGCCAGGCTTCTCTGCCAGCCTCGGTGCAGCTGGTGTGCCAGGCTATCACCCTATAGGGCATCTGTAGGCACAGGACACTGCCAGGCTTCTCTGCCAGCCTCGGTGCAGCTGCTGTGCCAGGCTATCACTCTATAGGGTATCTGTAGGCACAGGGCACTGCCAGGCTTCTCTGCCAGCCTTGGTGCAGCTGCTGTGCCAGGCTATCACTCTATAGGGCATCTATAGGCACTGGACACTGCCAGGCTTCTCTGCCAGCCTCGGTGCAGCTGCTGTGCCAGGCTATCACTCTATAGGGCATCTGTAGGCACAGGGCCCTGCCAGGCTTCTCTGCCAGCCTTGGTGCAGCTGCTGTGCCAGGCTGTCACTCTATAGGGCATCTGTAGGCACAGGGCACTTCCAGGCTTCTCTGCCAGCCTCGGTGCAGCTGCTGTGCCAGGCTGTCACTCTATAGGGCATCTGTAGGTACAGGGCACTGCCAGGCTTCTCTGCCAGCCTTGGTGCAGCTGCTGTGCCAGGCTATCACTCTATAGGGCATCTGTACGCACAGGTCACTGCCAGGCTTCTCTGCCAGCCTTGGTGCAGCTGCTGTGCCAGGCTGTCACTCTATAGGGCATCTGTACGCACAGGTCACTGCCAGGCTTCTCTGCCAGCCTCGGTGCAGCTGGTGTGCCAGGCTATCACCCTATAGGGCATCTGTAGGCACAGGACACTGCCAGGCTTCTCTGCCAGCCTCGGTGCAGCTGCTGTGCCAGGCTATCACTCTATAGGGTATCTGTAGGCACAGGGCACTGCCAGGCTTCTCTGCCAGCCTTGGTGCAGCTGCTGTGCCAGGCTATCACTCTATAGGGCATCTGTACGCACAGGTCACTGCCAGGCTTCTCTGCCAGCCTTGGTGCAGCTGCTGTGCCAGGCTATCACTCTATAGGGTATCTGTAGGCACAGGGCACTGCCAGGCTTCTCTGCCAGCCTTGGTACAGCTGGTGTGCCAGGCTATCACTCTATAGGGCATCTGTAGACACAAGACACTGCCAGGCTTCTCTGCCAGCCTTGGTAAAGCTGGTGTGCCAGGCTATCACCCTATAGGGCATCTGTAGGCACAGGGCACTGCCAGTCTTCTCTGCCAGCCTCGGTGCAGCTGCTGTGCCAGGCTATCACTCTATAGGGCATCTATAGGCACAGGGCACTGCCAGGCTTCTCTGCCAGCCTTGGTACAGCTGGTGTGCCAGGCTGTCACTCTATAGGGCATCTGTAGGTACAGGACACTGCCAGGCTTCTCTGCCAGCCTTGGTGCAGCTGGTGTGCCAGGCTATCACCCTATAGGGCATCTGTAGGCACAGGGCACTGCCAGGCTTCTCTGCCAGCCTCGGTGCAGCTGCTGTGCCAGGCTGTCACTCTATAGGGCATCTATAGGCACAGGGCAGTGCCAGGCTTCTCTGCCAGCCTTGGTGCAGCTGCTGTGCCAGGCTGACATTCTATAGGGTTTCTATAGGCACAGGGCACTGCCAGGCTTCTCTGCCAGCCTTGGTGCAGCTGCTGTGCCAGACTGTCACTCTATAGGGTATCTGTAGGCACAGGGCACTGCCAGGCTTCTCTGCCAGCCTTGGTACAGCTGGTGTGCCAGGCTATCACCCTATAGGGCATCTGTAGGCACAGGGCACTGCCAGTCTTCTCTGCCAGCCTCGGTGCAGCTGCTGTGCCAGGCTATCACTCTATAGGGCATCTATAGGCACAGGGCACTGCCAGGCTTCTCTGCCAGCCTTGGTACAGCTGGTGTGCCAGGCTATCACTCTATAGGGCATCTGTAGGTACAGGACACTGCCAGGCTTCTCTGCCAGCCTTGGTGCAGCTGCTGTGCCAGGCTGTCACTCTATAGGGCATCTATAGGCACAGGGCACTGCCAGGCTTCTCTGCCAGCCTCGGTGCAGCTGCTGTGCCAGGCTATCACTCTATAGGGCATCTGTAGGCACAGGGCACTGCCAGGCTTCTCTGCCAGCCTTGGTGCAGCTGCTGTGCCAGACTATCACTCTATAGGGTATCTGTAGGCGCAGGGCACTGCCAGGCTTCTCTGCCAGCCTTGGTACAGCTGGTGTGCCAGGCTATCACCCTATAGGGTATCTGTAGGCACAGGACACTGCCAGGCTTCTCTGCCAGCCTCAGTGCAGCTGGTGTGCCAGGCTATCACTCTATAGGGCATCTGTAGGCACAAGACACTGCCAGGCTTTTCTGCCAGCCTCGGTGCAGCTGGTGTGCCAGGCTATCACTCTATAGGGCATCTGTAGGCACAAGACACTGCCAGGCTTCTCTGCCAGCCTTGGTGCAGCTGCTGTGCCAGCCTGTCACTCTATAGGGCATCTGTAGGTACAGGGCACTGCCAGGCTTCTCTGCCAGCCTTGGTGCAGCTGCTGTGCCAGGCTATCACTCTATAGGGCATCTGTAGGCACAGGGCACTGCCAGGCTTCTCTGCCAGCCTCGGTGCAGCTGGTGTGCCAGGCTATCACTCTATAGGGCATCTATAGGCACAGGGCACTGCCAGTCTTCTCTGCCAGCCTCGGTGCAGCTGCTGTGCCAGGCTATCACTCTATAGGGCATCTGTAGGCACAGGGCACTTCCAGGCTTCTCTGCCAGCCTTTGTGCAGCTGCTGTGCCAGGCTATCACTCTATAGGGCATCTGTAGGCACAGGGCACTTCCAGGCTTCTCTGCCAGCCTTGGTGCAGCTGCTGTGCCAGGCTATCACTCTATAGGGCATCTGTAGGCACAAGACACTGCCAGGCTTCTCTGCCAGCCTCGGTGCAGCTGCTGTGCCAGGCTATCACTCTATAGGGCATCTGTAGGCACAGGGCACTTCCAGGCTTCTCTGCCAGCCTTGGTGCAGCTGCTGTGCCAGGCTATCACTCTATAGGGCATCTGTAGGCACAGGGCACTTCCAGGCTTCTCTGCCAGCCTTGGTGCAGCTGCTGTGCCAGGCTATCACTCTATAGGGCATCTATAGGCACAGGGCACTGCCAGGCTTCTCTGCCAGCCTCGGTGCAGCTGCTGTGCCAGGCTATCACTCTATAGGGCATCTGTAGGCACAGGACACTGCCAGGCTTCTCTGCCAGCCTTGGTGCAGCTGCTGTGCCAGGCTGTCACTCTATAGGGCATCTGTAGGCACAGGGCACTTCCAGGCTTCTCTGCCAGCCTCGGTGCAGCTGCTGTGCCAGGCTGTCACTCTATAGGGCATCTGTAGGTACAGGGCACTGCCAGGCTTCTCTGCCAGCCTTGGTGCAGCTGCTGTGCCAGGCTATCACTCTATAGGGCATCTGTACGCACAGGTCACTGCCAGGCTTCTCTGCCAGCCTTGGTGCAGCTGCTGTGCCAGGCTGTCACTCTATAGGGCATCTGTAGGTACAGGGCTCTGCCAGGCTTCTCTGCCAGCCTTGGTGCAGCTGCTGTGCCAGGCTATCACTCTATAGGGCATCTGTACGCACAGGTCACTGCCAGGCTTCTCTGCCAGCCTTGGTGCAGCTGCTGTGCCAGGCTATCACTCTATAGGGCATCTGTACGCACAGGTCACTGCCAGGCTTCTCTGCCAGCCTCGGTGCAGCTGCTGTGCCAGGCTATCACTCTATAGGGTATCTGTAGGCACAGGGCACTGCCAGGCTTCTCTGCCAGCCTTGGTGCAGCTGCTGTGCCAGGCTATCACTCTATAGGGCATCTATAGGCACAGGACACTGCCAGGCTTCTCTGCCAGCCTCGGTGCAGCTGCTGTGCCAGGCTATCACTCTATAGGGCATCTGTAGGCGCAGGGCCCTGCCAGGCTTCTCTGCCAGCCTTGGTGCAGCTGCTGTGCCAGGCTGTCACTCTATAGGGCATCTGTAGGCACAGGGCACTTCCAGGCTTCTCTGCCAGCCTCGGTGCAGCTGCTGTGCCAGGCTGTCACTCTATAGGGCATCTGTAGGTACAGGGCACTGCCAGGCTTCTCTGCCAGCCTTGGTGCAGCTGCTGTGCCAGGCTATCACTCTATAGGGCATCTGTACGCACAGGTCACTGCCAGGCTTCTCTGCCAGCCTTGTTGCAGCTGCTGTGCCAGGCTGTCACTCTATAGGGCATCTGTAGGTACAGGGCTCTGCCAGGCTTCTCTGCCAGCCTTGGTGCAGCTGCTGTGCCAGGCTATCACTCTATAGGGCAACTGTACGCACAGGTCACTGCCAGGCTTCTCTGCCAGCCTTGGTGCAGCTGCTGTGCCAGGCTATCACTCTATAGGGCATCTGTACGCACAGGTCACTGCCAGGCTTCTCTGCCAGCCTTGGTGCAGCTGCTGTGCCAGGCTATCACTCTATAGGGTATCTGTAGGCACAGGGCACTGCCAGGCTTCTCTGCCAGCCTTGGTACAGCTGGTGTGCCAGGCTATCACTCTATAGGGCATCTGTAGGCACAAGACACTGCCAGGCTTCTCTGCCAGCCTTGGTACAGCTGGTGTGCCAGGCTATCACTCTATAGGGTATCTGTAGGTACAGGACACTGCCAGGCTTCTCTGCCAGCCTTGGTACAGCTGGTGTGCCAGGCTATCACCCTATAGGGCATCTGTAGGCACAGGGCACTGCCAGTCTTCTCTGCCAGCCTCGGTGCAGCTGCTGTGCCAGGCTATCACTCTATAGGGCATCTATAGGCACAGGGCACTGCCAGGCTTCTCTGCCAGCCTTGGTACAGCTGGTGTGCCAGGCTGTCACTCTATAGGGCATCTGTAGGTACAGGACACTGCCAGGCTTCTCTGCCAGCCTTGGTGCAGCTGGTGTGCCAGGCTATCACCCTATAGGGCATCTGTAGGCACAGGGCACTGCCAGGCTTCTCTGCCAGCCTCGGTGCAGCTGCTGTGCCAGGCTGTCACTCTATAGGGCATCTATAGGCACAGGGCAGTGCCAGGCTTCTCTGCCAGCCTTGGTGCAGCTGCTGTGCCAGGCTGTCATTCTATAGGGCATCTATAGGCACAGGGCACTGCCAGGCTTCTCTGCCAGCCTTGGTGCAGCTGCTGTGCCAGGCTATCACTCTATAGGGCATCTGTAGGCACAGGGCACTTCCAGGCTTCTCTGCCAGCCTTGGTGCAGCTGCTGTGCCAGGCTATCACTCTATAGGGCATCTGTAGGCACAGGGCACTTCCAGGCTTCTCTGCCAGCCTTGGTGCAGCTGCTGTGCCAGGCTATCACTCTATAGGGCATCTATAGGCACAGGGCACTGCCAGGCTTCTCTGCCAGCCTCGGTGCAGCTGCTGTGCCAGGCTATCACTCTATAGGGCATCTGTAGGCACAGGACACTGCCAGGCTTCTCTGCCAGCCTTGGTGCAGCTGCTGTGCCAGGCTGTCACTCTATAGGGCATCTGTAGGCACAGGGCACTTCCAGGCTTCTCTGCCAGCCTCGGTGCAGCTGCTGTGCCAGGCTGTCACTCTATAGGGCATCTGTAGGTACAGGGCACTGCCAGGCTTCTCTGCCAGCCTTGGTGCAGCTGCTGTGCCAGGCTATCACTCTATAGGGCATCTGTACGCACAGGTCACTGCCAGGCTTCTCTGCCAGCCTTGGTGCAGCTGCTGTGCCAGGCTGTCACTCTATAGGGCATCTGTAGGTACAGGGCTCTGCCAGGCTTCTCTGCCAGCCTTGGTGCAGCTGCTGTGCCAGGCTATCACTCTATAGGGCATCTGTACGCACAGGTCACTGCCAGGCTTCTCTGCCAGCCTTGGTGCAGCTGCTGTGCCAGGCTATCACTCTATAGGGCATCTGTACGCACAGGTCACTGCCAGGCTTCTCTGCCAGCCTCGGTGCAGCTGCTGTGCCAGGCTATCACTCTATAGGGTATCTGTAGGCACAGGGCACTGCCAGGCTTCTCTGCCAGCCTTGGTGCAGCTGCTGTGCCAGGCTATCACTCTATAGGGCATCTATAGGCACAGGACACTGCCAGGCTTCTCTGCCAGCCTCGGTGCAGCTGCTGTGCCAGGCTATCACTCTATAGGGCATCTGTAGGCGCAGGGCCCTGCCAGGCTTCTCTGCCAGCCTTGGTGCAGCTGCTGTGCCAGGCTGTCACTCTATAGGGCATCTGTAGGCACAGGGCACTTCCAGGCTTCTCTGCCAGCCTCGGTGCAGCTGCTGTGCCAGGCTGTCACTCTATAGGGCATCTGTAGGTACAGGGCACTGCCAGGCTTCTCTGCCAGCCTTGGTGCAGCTGCTGTGCCAGGCTATCACTCTATAGGGCATCTGTACGCACAGGTCACTGCCAGGCTTCTCTGCCAGCCTTGTTGCAGCTGCTGTGCCAGGCTGTCACTCTATAGGGCATCTGTAGGTACAGGGCTCTGCCAGGCTTCTCTGCCAGCCTTGGTGCAGCTGCTGTGCCAGGCTATCACTCTATAGGGCAACTGTACGCACAGGTCACTGCCAGGCTTCTCTGCCAGCCTTGGTGCAGCTGCTGTGCCAGGCTATCACTCTATAGGGCATCTGTACGCACAGGTCACTGCCAGGCTTCTCTGCCAGCCTTGGTGCAGCTGCTGTGCCAGGCTATCACTCTATAGGGTATCTGTAGGCACAGGGCACTGCCAGGCTTCTCTGCCAGCCTTGGTACAGCTGGTGTGCCAGGCTATCACTCTATAGGGCATCTGTAGGCACAAGACACTGCCAGGCTTCTCTGCCAGCCTTGGTACAGCTGGTGTGCCAGGCTATCACTCTATAGGGTATCTGTAGGTACAGGACACTGCCAGGCTTCTCTGCCAGCCTTGGTACAGCTGGTGTGCCAGGCTATCACCCTATAGGGCATCTGTAGGCACAGGGCACTGCCAGTCTTCTCTGCCAGCCTCGGTGCAGCTGCTGTGCCAGGCTATCACTCTATAGGGCATCTATAGGCACAGGGCACTGCCAGGCTTCTCTGCCAGCCTTGGTACAGCTGGTGTGCCAGGCTGTCACTCTATAGGGCATCTGTAGGTACAGGACACTGCCAGGCTTCTCTGCCAGCCTTGGTGCAGCTGGTGTGCCAGGCTATCACCCTATAGGGCATCTGTAGGCACAGGGCACTGCCAGGCTTCTCTGCCAGCCTCGGTGCAGCTGCTGTGCCAGGCTGTCACTCTATAGGGCATCTATAGGCACAGGGCAGTGCCAGGCTTCTCTGCCAGCCTTGGTGCAGCTGCTGTGCCAGGCTGTCATTCTATAGGGCATCTATAGGCACAGGGCACTGCCAGGCTTCTCTGCCAGCCTTGGTGCAGCTGCTGTGCCAGACTGTCACTCTATAGGGTATCTGTAGGCACAGGGCACTGCCAGGCTTCTCTGCCAGCCTTGGTACAGCTGGTGTGCCAGGCTATCACCCTATAGGGCATCTGTAGGCACAGGGCACTGCCAGTCTTCTCTGCCAGCCTCGGTGCAGCTGCTGTGCCAGGCTATCACTCTATAGGGCATCTATAGGCACAGGGCACTGCCAGGCTTCTCTGCCAGCCTTGGTACAGCTGGTGTGCCAGGCTATCACTCTATAGGGCATCTGTAGGTACAGGACACTGCCAGGCTTCTCTGCCAGCCTTGGTGCAGCTGCTGTGCCAGGCTGTCACTCTATAGGGCATCTGTAGGCACAGGGCACTGCCAGGCTTCTCTGCCAGCCTCGGTGCAGCTGCTGTGCCAGGCTATCACTCTATAGGGCATCTGTAGGCACAGGGCACTGCCAGGCTTCTCTGCCAGCCTTGGTGCAGCTGCTGTGCCAGACTATCACTCTATAGGGTATCTGTAGGCGCAGGGCACTGCCAGGCTTCTCTGCCAGCCTTGGTACAGCTGGTGTGCCAGGCTATCACCCTATAGGGTATCTGTAGGCACAGGACACTGTCAGGCTTCTCTGCCAGCCTCAGTGCAGCTGGTGTGCCAGGCTATCACTCTATAGGGCATCTATAGGCACAGGGCACTTCCAGGCTTCTCTGCCAGCCTTGGTGCAGCTGCTGTGCCAGGCTATCACTCTATAGGGCATCTGTAGGCACAGGGCACTGCCAGGCTTCTCTGCCAGCCTTGGTGCAGCTGCTGTGCCAGGCTATCACTCTATAGGGTATCTGTAGGTACAGGACACTGCCAGGCTTCTCTGCCAGTCTTGGTGCAGCTGCTGTGCCAGGCTATCACTCTATAGGGTATCTGTAGGCACAAGGCACTGCCAGGCTTCTCTGCCAGCCTCGGTGCAGCTGCTGTGCCAGGCTATCACTCTATAGGGCATCTGTAGGCACAGGGCACTGCCAGGCTTCTCTGCCAGCCTTGGTGCAGCTGCTGTGCCAGGGTATCAGTCTATAGGGTATCTGTAGGCACAGGGCACTGCCAGGCTTCTCTGCCAGCCTTGGTGCAGCTGCTGTGCCAGGCTATCACTCTATAGGGTATCTGTAGGCACAGGGCACTGCCAGGCTTCTCTGCCAGCCTTGGTGCAGCTGCTGTGCCAGGCTATCACTCTATTGGGTATCTGTAGGCACAAGGCACTGCCAGGCTTCTCTGCCAGCCTCGGTGCAGCTGCTGTGCCAGGCTATCACTCTATAGGGCATCTGTAGGCACAGGGCACTGCCAGGCTTCTCTGCCAGCCTTGGTGCAGCTGCTGTGCCAGGGTATCAGTCTATAGGGTATCTGTAGGCACAGGGCACTGCCAGGCTTCTCTGCCAGCCTTGGTGCAGCTGCTGTGCCAGGCTATCACTCTATAGGGTATCTGTAGGCACAGGGCACTGCCAGGCTTCTCTGCCAGCCTTGGTGCAGCTGCTGTGCCAGGCTATCACTCTATAGGGTATCTGTAGGCACAGGGCACTGCCAGGCTTCTCTGCCAGCCTTGGTGCAGCTGCTGTGCCAGGCTATCACTCTATAGGGCATCTATAGGCACAGGGCACTGCCAGGCGCCACACATCCTGGCCCCTCCTCAGCTGCAGAATAAGAGAAGCATAATGCACTCAGTGTGTGAATAATTGATAAGCTGAGTCTCGGTGCTCAGTGTCTGCACCGCATTCACTGTCAGCAGAAATATCTGCAAGTCCAGCCCGGCTATGAGACAAGTAAGGGTGTTATTCTAGGAGGAGGCAGATAGAGGGGAAATCACAGCACAAACAGGAATGAAAGCATTTTGTGTATATAAGTGGCCGTCTGGATGCAATGAATCGAGTAGTCCGACTGAAAAAGAATCACACCATTCTGTACAAATGGTTCTATCCTAGAATCTGTGCATCTCAGCCCAGGTATCTCCTCTAGCTGCATGGGTACTCATCTGCACAAAGCAGTTGGTCTTGTCGGTAATTTTCCACACCTGCACTAACTAATACTGGCAGCAGGTCACCCCTAGCCTTTTCCTCCTCAGTAAGAGAGATTTTTCCATCTTCTCTTTAAAATAACTTTTCAGCAGTTTGCAATAAAAATGTACCAAAAAGAACGTGAAAAAGTCCTGTGAGAATTCCTTTATTGACAAGGTGCAGAAATATCACAGAGGAGAAAGAGATATCTGCATAAATCTGCTGCCATGGTAGCGACAGGGCCAGGCAGAGCCTCAGGGCACAGTGTAGGAGGGGGGGGGGCGGGGCTGAGGCAGAGGTGAGAGAGGCTCCAGCCTCAGGGCGCAGTGTAGGAGGGGGTGCAGGGCGGGGCCGAGGTGAGAGAGGCTCCAGCCTCAGGGCGCAGTGTAGGAGGGAGGGCGGGGCTGAGGCAGAGGCGAGAGAGGCTCCAGCCTCAGGGCGCAGTGTAGGAGGGAGGGCGGGGCTGAGGCAGAGGCGAGAGAGGCTCCAGCCTCAGGGCGCAGTGTAGGAGGGGGTGCAGGGCGGGGCTGAGGCAGAGGTGAGAGAGGCTCCAGCCTCAGGGCGCAGTGTAGGAGGGGGTGCATGGCAGGGCCGAGGCAGAGGTGAGAGAGGCTCCAGCCTCAGGGCGCAGTGTAGGAGGGAGGGCGGGGCTGAGGCAGAGGTGAGAGAGGCTCCAGCCTCAGGGCGCAGTGTAGGAGGGGGTGCAGGGCGGGGCTGAGGCAGAGGTGAGAGAGGCTCCAGCCTCAGGGTGCAGTGTAGGAGGGGGTGCAGGGCGGGGCCGAGGCAGAGGCGAGAGAGGCTCCAGCCTCAGGGCACAGTGTAGGAGGGGGTGCAGGGCGGGGCTGAGGCAGAGGTGAGAGAGGCTCCAGCCTCAGGGTGCAGTGTAGGAGGGGGTGCAGGGCGGGGCCGAGGCAGAGGCGAGAGAGGCTCTAGCGTCAGGGTGCAGTGTAGGATGGGGCTCAGATCCAGGCCCTGGCAAAGGCGAGAAAGGCTCCAGCCTCAGGGCGCAGTGTAGGAGGGGGTGCAGGGCGGGGCCGAGGCAGAGGTGAGAGAGGCTCCAGCCTCAGGGTGCAGTGTAGGAGGGGGTGCAGGGCGGGCCGAGGCAGAGGCGAGAGAGGCTCTAGCGTCAGGGTGCAGTGTAGGATGGGGCTCAGATCCAGGCCCTGGCAAAGGCGAGAAAGGCTCCAGCCTCAGGGCGCAGTGTAGGAGGGGGTGCAGGGCGGGGCCGAGGCAGAGGCAAGAGAGGCTCCAGCCTCAGGGCGCAGTGTAGGAGGGGGTGCAGGGCGGGGCCGAGGCAGAGGTGAGAGAGGCTCCAGCCTCAGGGCGCAGTGTAGGAGGGGGTGCAGGGCGGGGCTGAGGCAGAGGTGAGAGAGGCTCCAGCCTCAGGGCGCAGTGTAGGAGGGGGTGCAGGGCGGGGCTGAGGCAGAGGTGAGAGAGGCTCCAGCCTCAGGGCGCAGTGTAGGAGGGGGTGCAGGGCGGGGCTGAGGCAGAGGCGAGAGAGGCTCCAGCCTCAGGGCGCAGTGTAGGAGGGGGTGCAGGGCGGGGCTGAGGCAGAGGTGAGAGAGGCTCCAGCCTCAGGGCACAGTGTAGGAGGGGGTGCAGGGCGGGGACGAGGCAGAAGTGAGAGAGGCTCCAGCCTCAGGGCGCAGTGTAGGAGGGGGAGCAGGGCGGGGCTGAGGCAGAGGTGAGAGAGGCTCCAGCCTCAGGAAGTAGTGTAGGAGGGGGTGCAGGGCGGGGCTGAGGCAGAGGCAAGAGAGGCTCCAGCCTCAGGGTGCAGTGTAGGAGGGGGTGCAGGGCGGGGCTGAGGCAGAGGCAAGAGAGGCTCCAGCTTCAGGGTGCAGTGTAGGAGGGGGTGCAGGGCGGGGCCGAGGCAGAGGTGAGAGAGGCTCCAGCCTCAGGGTGCAGTGTAGGAGGGGGTGCAGGGCGGGGCTGAGGCAGAGGTGAGAGAGGCTCCAGCCTCAGGGCACAGTGTAGGAGGGGCTGAGGGCAGGGATGAGGCAGAGGCAAGAGAGGCTCCAGCCTCAGGGCACAGTGTAGGAGGGGGTGAGGGCGGGGCTGAGGCAGGGGCGAGAGAGGCTCCAGCTTCAGGGTGCAGTGTAGGAGGGGGTGCAGGGCGGGGCCGAGGCAGAGGTGAGAGAGGCTCCAGCCTCAGGGTGCAGTGTAGGAGGGGGTGCAGGGCGGGGCTGAGGCAGAGGCAAGAGAGGCTCCAGCCTCAGGGCGCAGTGTAGGAGGGGGTGCAGGGCGGGGCTGAGGCAGAGGCAAGAGAGGCTCCAGCCTCAGGGCGCAGTGTAGGAGGGGGTGCAGGGCGGGGCTGAGGCAGAGGTGAGAGAGGCTCCAGCCTCAGGGCGCAGTGTAGGAGGGGGTGCATGGCAGGGCCCAGGCAGAGGTGAGAGAGGCTCCAGCCTCAGGGCGCAGTGTAGGAGGGGGCGCAGGGCGGGGCCGAGGCCAGAGTGGCTTTTGCCTCAGGGCGCAGTGTAGGAGGGGGTGCAGGGCGGGGCCGAGGCAGAGGCGAGAGAGGCTCCAGCCTCAGGGCGTAGTGTAGACAGGGGCCAGGGCTGGGCCCAGGCATAGGTGAGAGAGGCTCCAGCCTCAGGGCGCAGTGTAGGATGGGGCCCAGATCCGGGCCAAGGCAAAGGCGAGAGAGGCTCCAGCCTGAGGGCGCAGTGTAGGAGGGGGGCGCAGGGCTGAGACAGAGGCCAGAGAGGCTCCAGCCTGAGGGCGCAGTGTAGGAGGGGGGCGCAGGGCTGAGACAGAGGCCAGAGAGGCTCCAGCCTCAGGGTGCAGTGTAGGAGGGGGTGCACAACTCACTCAGCTATCATTCCCCTATTGTGTTTGAAGCAGAGAGAAATAAGAAAAGGGGATACATGGCAGTGACTGCAAGCCAGATAACTAGAGATGAAGGTGTTGGGGGCCCTGGGGAGCCTCTTAGTGTAATAGCAATCAGTGTGTGACGGCTGGGGTGGGAGGGATGGAGGAGGGGCCTCTAAGTGTAATAGCAATCAGTGTGTGACGGCTGGGGTGGGAGGGATGGAGGAGGGGCCTCTTAGTGTAATAGCAATCAGTGTGTGACGGCTGGGGTGGGAGGGATGGAGGAGGGGCCTCTTAGTGTAATAGCAATCAGTGTGTGACGGCTGGGGTGGGAGGGATGGAGGAGGGGCCTCTTAGTGTAATAGCAATCAGTGTGTGACGGCTGGGGTGGGAGGGATGGAGGAGGGGCCTCTTAGTGTAATAGCAATCAGTGTGTGACGGCTGGGGTGGGAGGGATGGAGGAGGGGCCTCTTAGTGTAATCGCAATCAGTGTGTGATGGCTGGGGTGGGAGGGATGGAGGGGCCTCTTAGTGTAATAGCAATCAGTGTGTGACGGCTGGGGTGGGAGGGATGGAGGAGGGGCCTCTTAGTGTAATCGCAATCAGTGTGTGATGGCTGGGGTGGGAGGGATGGAGGGGCCTCTTAGTGTAATAGCAATCAGTGTGTGACGGCTGGGGTGGGAGGGATGGGGGAGGAGCCTCTTAGTGTAATAGCAATCAGTGTGTGACGGCTCGGGTGGGAGGGATGGAGGAGGGGCCTCTTAGTGTAATAGCAATCAGTGTGTGACGGCTGGGGTGGGAGGAATGGGGGAGGAGCCTCTTAGTGTAATAGCAATCAGTGTGTGACGGCTGGGGTGGGAGGGATGGGGGAGGGGCCTCTTAGTGTAATAGCAATCAGTGTGTGACGGCTGGGGTGGGAGGGATGGAGGACCCTCTTAGTGTAATAGCAATCAGTGTGTGACGGCTGGGGTGGGAGGGATGGGGAGGGGCCTCTTAGTGTAATAGCAATCAGTGTGTGACGGCTGGGGTGGGAGGGATAGGGAGGGGCCTCTTAGTGTAATAGTAATCAGTGTGTGATGGCTGGGGTGGGAGGGATGGAGGGGCCTCTTAGTGTAATAGCAATCAGTGTGTGATGGCTGGGGTGGGAGGGATGGGGGAGGGGCCTCTTAGTGTAATAGCAATCAGTGTGTGACGGCTGGGGTGGGAGGGATGGAGGACCCTCTTAGTGTAATAGCAATCAGTGTGTGACGGCTGGGGTGGGAGGGATGGAGGAGCCTCTTAGTGTAATAGCAATCAGTGTGTGACGGCTGGGGTGGGAGGGATGGGGGAGGGGCCTCTTAGTGTAATAGCAATCATTGTGTGACGGCTGGGGTGGGAGGGATGGAGGGGCCTCTTAGTGTAATAGTAATCAGTGTGTGACGGCTCGGGTGGGAGGGATGGAGGAGGGGCCTCTTAGTGTAATAGCAATCAGTGTGTGACAGCTGGGGTGGGAGGGATGGGGGAGGAGCCTCTTAGTGTAATAGCAATCAGTGTGTGACGGCTGGGGTGGGAGGAATGGGGGGAGGAGCCTCTTAGTGTAATAGCAATCAGTGTGTGACGGCTGGGGTGGGAGGGATAGGGAGGGGCCTCTTAGTGTAATAGTAATCAGTGTGTGACGGCTGGGGTGGGAGGGATGGAGGGGCCTCTTAGTGTAATAGCAATCAGTGTGTGATGGCTGGGGTGGGAGGGATGGGGGAGGGGCCTCTTAGTGTAATAGCAATCAGTGTGTGACGGCTGGGGTGGGAGGGATGGAGGACCCTCTTAGTGTAATAGCAATCAGTGTGTGACGGCTGGGGTGGGAGGGATGGAGGAGCCTCTTAGTGTAATAGCAATCAGTGTGTGACGGCTGGGGTGGGTGGGATGGGGGAGGGGCCTCTTAGTGTAATAGCAATCAGTGTGTGACGGCTGGGGTGGGAGGGATGGAGGGGCCTCTTAGTGTAATAGCAATCAGTGTGTGACGGCTCGGGTGGGAGGGATGGAGGAGGGGCCTCTTAGTGTAATAGCAATCAGTGTGTGACAGCTGGGGTGGGAGGGATGGGGGAGGAGCCTCTTAGTGTAATAGCAATCAGTGTGTGACGGCTGGGGTGGGAGGAATGGGGGGAGGAGCCTCTTAGTGTAATAGCAATCAGTGTGTGACGGCTGGGGTGGGAGGGATGGAGGAGGGGCCTCTTAGTGTAATAGCAATCAGTGTGTGACTGCTCGGGTGGGAGGGATGGAGGAGGGACCTCTTAGTGTAATAGTAATCAGTGTGTGACGGCTGGGGTGGGAGGGATGGGGGAGGGGCCTCTTAGTCTAATAGCAATCAGTGTGTGACGGCTGGGGTGGGAGGGACAGAGGGGCGCACTTTGGTGTCCCAGCCTTGGGTGCTGGAGGCTGGGGGTGGGAGGGATGGAGGGGCCTCTTAGTGTAATACCAATCAGTGTGTGACGGCTGGGGTGGGAGGGATGGAGGGGCCTCTTAGTGTAATAGTAATCAGTGTGTGACAGCTGGGGTGGGAGGGATGGAGGAGGGGCCTCTTAGTGTAATAGTAATCAGTGTGTGACGGCTGGGGTGGGAGGGATGGGGGAGGGACCTCTTAGTGTAATAGCAATCAGTGTGTGACGGCTCGGGTGGGAGGGATGAAGGAGGGGCCTCTTAGTGTAATAGCAATCAGTGTGTGACAGCTGGGGTGGGAGGGATGGGGGAGGGACCTCTTAGTGTAATAGCAATCAGTGTGTGACGGCTGGGGTGGGAGGGACAGAGGGGCGCACTTTGGTGTCCCAGCCTTGGGTGCTGGAGGACCTGGCACCGGCTCTGGGTAGGGATACCGACTTCACCAATGTTTGTTGCCCCAAAGTGTGACATTAACCCCGGCAATGCCTACAGCCGAACGCAGGCTGATCTCCAGCTTTCATCCAAGCTATTATTATTCCAGGAATGTGACATTGCAGACATGCCACTGACAATCCAGGACACAATCTAATTACTGTCTAATAGCTGGGAAGGAGAAATGCCGGAACACTGGCTACTGTGCCTCAATAACAAAACTGAATGCATAAACAGCAATACAAGCCACGTATTGTCATCTGACTGAGCAGCATGACAAGGGAGCCACGGCACAGTGCCACGTATTGTCATCTGACTGAGCAGCATGACAAGGGAGCCACGGCACAGTGCCACGTATTGTCATCTGACTGAGCAGCATGACAAGGGAGCCACGGCACAGTGCCACGTATTGTCATCTGACTGAGCAGCATGGCATGGGAGCCACGGCACAGTGCCACGTATTGTCATCTGACTGAGCAGCATGGCATGGGAGCCACGGCACAGTGCCACGTATTGTCATCTGACTGAGCAGCATGGCATGGGAGCCACGGCACGGTGCCACGTATAGTCGGATGACAGAGCAGCATGGCATGGGAGCCACAGCACAGTGCCATGTATTGTCATATGACATAGCAGCTTGGCATGGGAGCTACGGCACAGTGCCACGTATTGTCATCTGACTGAGCAGCATGGCATGGGAGCCACAGCACAGTGCCACGTATTGTCATCTGACTGAGCAGCATGGCAAGGGAGCCACGGCACAGTGCCACGTATTGTCATATGACTGAGCAGCATGGCATGGGAGCCACAGCACAGTGCCATGTATTGTCATCTGACTGAGCAGCATGGCATGGGAGCCACAGCACAGTGCCACGTATTGTCATCTGACTGAGCAGCATGGCATGGGAGCCACAGCACAGTGCCATGTATTGTCATCTGACTGAGCAGCATGGCATGGGAGCCACAGCACAGTGCCATGTGTTGTCATCTGACTGAGCAGCATGACAAGGGAGCCACAGCACAGTGCCACGTATTGTCATATGACTGAGCAGCATGGCATGGGAGCCATGGCACAGTGCCACGTATGGTCATATGACTGAGCAGCATGGCATGGGAGCCACGGCACAGTGCCACGTATTGTCATATGACAGAGCAGCATGGCATGGGAGCCACGGCACAGTGCCACGTATAGTCGTATGACAGAGCAGCATGGCATGGGACCCACGGCACAGTGCCACATATTGTCATATGACAGAGCAGCATGGCATCTGAGCCACGGCACAGTGCCACGTATAGTCGTATGAAAGAGCAGCATGGCATCGGAGCCACGGCACAGTGCCACGTATTGTCATCTGACTGAGCAGCATGGCATGGCAGCCACGGCAGAGTGCCACGTATTGTCATCTGACTGAGCAGCATGGCATGGCAGCCACGGCACAGTGCCATGTATTGTCATATGACAGAGCAGCATGGCATGGGAGCCACGGCACCGTGCCACGTATAGTCGTATGACAGAGCAGCATGGCATGGGAGGCACGGCACAGTGCCATGTATTGTCATCTGACTGAGCAGCATGGCATGGGAGCCACGGCACAGTGCCACGTATTGTCATCTGACTGAGCAGCATGGCATGGGAGCCACAGCACAGTGCCACGTATTGTCATATGACTGAGCAGCATGGCATGGGAGCCACGGCACAGTGCCACATATTGTTGTATGACTGAGCAGCATGGCATGGGAGCCACGGCACAATGCCACGTATTGTCATCTGACTGAGCAGCATGGCATGGGAGCCATGGCACAGTGCCACGTATTGTCATCTGACTGAGCAGCATGGCATGGGAGCCACGGCACCGTGCCACGTATAGTCGTATGACAGAGCAGCATGGCATGGGAGCCACAGCACAGTGCCATGTATTGTCATATGACATAGCAGCTTGGCATGGGAGCCACAGCACAGTGCCACGTATTGTCATATGACAGAGCAGCATGGCATGGGAGGCACGGCACAGTGCCACGTATTGTCATATGACTGAGCAGCATGGCATGGGAGCCACGGCACCGTGCCACGTATAGTCGTATGACAGAGCAGCATGGCATGGGAGCCACGGCACAGTGCCACGTATTGTCATCTGACTGAGCAGCATGGCATGGGAGCCACGGCACAGTGCCACGTATTGTCATCTGACTGAGCAGCATGGCATGGGAGCCACAGCACAGTGCCACGTATTGTCATCTGACTGAGCAGCATGGCATGGGAGCCACGGCACAGTGCCACGTATTGTCATCTGACTGAGCTGCATGGCATGGGAGCCACGGCACAGTGCCACCTATTGTCATATGACTGAGCAGCATGGCATGGGAGCCACGGCACAGTGCCACGTATTGTCATCTGACTGAGCAGCATGGCATGGGAGCCACGGCACAGTGCCACGTATTGTCATATGACTGAGCAGCATGGCATGGGAGCCACGGCACAGTGCCACGTATTGTCATCTGACTGAGCAGCATGGCATGGAAGCCACAGCACAGTGCCACATATAGTCGTATGACTGAGCAGCATGGCATGGGAGCCACGGCACAGTGCCACGTATAGTCGTATGACTGAGCAGCATGGCATGGGAGCCACGGCACAGTGCCACGTAATGTCATATGAAAGAGCAGCATGGCATGGGAGGCACGGCACAGTGCCACGTATTGTCATCTGACTGAGCAGCATGGCATGGGAGCCACAGCACAGTGCCACGTATTGTCATATGACTGAGCAGCATGGCATGGGAGCCACGGCACAGTGCCACGTATTGTCATATGACAGAGCAGCATGGCATGGGAGCCACGGCACAGTGCCACGTATTGTCATATGACAGAGCAGCATGGCATGGGAGCCACGGCACAGTGCCACGTAATGTCATATGACAGAGCAGCATGGCATGGGAGCCACGGCACAGTGCCACGTAATGTCATATGACAGAGCAGCATGGCATGGGAGCCACAGTACAGTGCCACGTATTGTCATATGACAGAGCAGCATGGCATGGGAGCCACGGCACAGTGCCACGTAATGTCATATGACAGAGCAGCATGGCATGGGAGCCACGGCACCGTGCCACGTATAGTCGTATGACAGAGCAGCATGGCATGGGAGCCACAGCACAGTGCCACGTATTGTCATATGACAGAGCAGCATGGCATGGGAGCCACGGCACAGTGCCACGTATAGTCGTATGACAGAGCAGCATGGCATGGGAGCCACGGCACAGTGCCACGTATTGTCATCTGACTGAGCAGCATGGCATGGGAGCCACGGCACAGTGCCACGTATTGTCATCTGACTGAGCAGCATGGCATGGGAGCCACAGCACAGTGCCACGTATTGTCATCTGACTGAGCAGCATGGCATGGGAGCCACGGCACAGTGCCACGTATTGTCATCTGACTGAGCTGCATGGCATGGGAGCCACGGCACAGTGCCACCTATTGTCATATGACTGAGCAGCATGGCATGGGAGCCACGGCACCGTGCCACGTATAGTCGTATGACAGAGCAGCATGGCATGGGAGCCACGGCACAGTGCCACCTATTGTCATATGACTGAGCAGCATGGCATGGGAGCCACGGCACCGTGCCACGTAATGTCATATGACAGAGCAGCATGGCATGGGAGCCACGGCACAGTGCCACGTAATGTCATATGACAGAGCAGCATGGCATGGGAGCCACAGTACAGTGCCACGTATTGTCATATGACAGAGCAGCATGGCATGGGAGCCACGGCACAGTGCCACGTAATGTCATATGACAGAGCAGCATGGCATGGGAGCCACAGCACAGTGCCACGTATTGTCATATGACAGAGCAGCATGGCATGGGAGGCACGGCACAGTGCCACGTATTGTCATCTGACTGAGCAGCATGGCATGGGAGCCACAGCACAGTGCCACGTATTGTCATCCGACTGAGCTGCATGGCATGGGAGGCACGGCACAGTGCCACGTATTGTCATCTGACTGAGCAGCATGGCATGGGAGCCACAGCACAGTGCCACGTATTGTCATATGACAGAGCAGCATGGCATGGGAGGCACGGCACAGTGCCACGTATTGTCATCTGACTGAGCAGCATGGCATGGGAGCCACAGCACAGTGCCACGAATTGTCATCTGACTGAGCTGCATGGCATGGGAGGCACGGCACAGTGCCACGTATTGTCATCTGACTGAGCTGCATGGCATGGGAGGCATGGCACAGTGCCACGTATTGTCATATGAAAGAGCAGCATGGCATGGGAGCCACAGCACAGTGGCACATATTGTCATATGACTGAGCTGCATGGCATGGGAGGCACGGCACAGTGCCACGTATTGTCATATGAAAGAGCAGCATGGCATGGGAGCCACAGCACAGTGGCACATATTGTCATATGACTGAGCAGCATGGCATGGGAGGCATGGCACAGTGCCACGTATTGTCATCTGACTGAGCTGCATGGCATGGGAGGCACGGCACAGTGCCACGTATTGTCGTATGACTGAGCAGCATGGCATGGGAGCCACGGCACAGTGCCACGTATTATCATATGAAAGAGCAGCATGGCATGGGAGGCACGGCACAGTGCCACGTATTGTCATATGACTGAGCAGCATGGAATGGGAGCCACGGCACAGTGCCACGTATTGTCATATGACTGAGCAGCATGGCATGGGAGCCACGGCACAATGCCACGTATTGTCATCTGACTGAGCAGCATGACATGGGAGCCACAGCACAGTGCCACGTATTGTCATCTGACTGAGCAGCATGGCATGGCAGCCACGGCACAGTGCCATGTATTGTCGTATGACTGAGCAGCATGGCATGGGAGCCACGGCACAGTGCCACGTATTGTCATATGAAAGAGCAGCATGGCATGGGAGGCACGGCACAGTGCCACGTATTGTCATATGAAAGAGCAGCATGGCATGGGAGCCACGGCACAGTGCCACGTATTGTCGTATGACTGAGCAGCATGGCATGGGAGCCACGGCACAGTGCCACGTATTGTCATCTGACTGAGCTGCATGGCATGGGAGGCACGGCACAGTGCCACGTATTGTCGTATGACTGAGCAGCATGGCATGGGAGCCACGGCACAGTGCCACGTATTGTCATCTGACTGAGCTGCATGGCATGGGAGGCACGGCACAGTGCCACGTATTGTCATCTGACTGAGCTGCATGGCATGGGAGGCACGGCACAGTGCCACGTATTGTCATATGAAAGAGCAGCATGGCATGGGAGCCACAGCACAGTGCCACGTATTGTCATCTGACTGAGCTGCATGGCATGGGAGGCACGGCACAGTGCCACGTATTGTCATATGAAAGAGCAGCATGGCATGGGAGCCACAGCACAGTGCCACGTATTGTCATCTGACTGAGCTGCATGGCATGGGAGGCACGGCACAGTGCCACGTATTGTCATATGAAAGAGCAGCATGGCATGGGAGCCACAGCACAGTGCCACGTATTGTCATCTGACTGAGCTGCATGGCATGGGAGGCACGGCACAGTGCCACGTATTGTCATATGAAAGAGCAGCATGGCATGGGAGCCACAGCACAGTGCCACGTATTGTCATCTGACTGAGCTGCATGGCATGGGAGGCACGGCACAGTGCCACGTATTGTCATATGACTGAGCAGCATGGCATGGGAGCCACGGCACAGTGCCACGTATTGTCATATGAAAGAGCAGCATGGCCTGGTGCTGACCTTTACAAATTGAATGTAAATGAGGGACACGCAGCAATTCTCTGCAGCAAGTCACACACTAATGTCCATTTCAGTGCCTGGAAGCTGCTTCAAAGCTACAGTAGTGATCAGATCAGGAGACTGACTCCTCACAACACATGGTCACCCTTACTATCTGATCACTGAAATGAGCAGCAAGCAATTACTCAGAGTACATAGAAGAGAACTAAGAGGCATCTTTATGGGGAAGTTGGCATAAGCACAAACCATGCTCTCTATTCATTTGAAAAGGGCACCAATCTCAGCCATGCATGAACTGACTCACAGAGTAGCTTTTTATTGAGGCACTGAGTGGTCCATGGACTCAGGAGTGCTGATTCTGGCTGAACATGCGCAGGGGCGTAGCAATAGGGGGTGCAGAGGTTGCGACCGCATCTGGGCCCTTGGGCCAGAGGGGCCCCGATGGGCCCTCCCTCAGCTGCAGTATTATCTCTCTATTGGTCCTGTGCTGGTAATAATCACTTAGGGGCTATGAATAGTGGTGATCATTAACAAGCTCCTCCCCTTCTTGCACCTCTGACACTGTAGTTGCTATTGGCAGGTTTTGGTGCGCCGTATCAATTGTTATGTATAGACTGCTTGGGGGGCCCTAATGTAAAACTTGTACCGGGGCCCACAACTCCTTAGCTACGCCACTGTTTGTGCAGACTATATTATTGTTCATACTCACCTCACCCTCCTCCGACTCCTCCCAGCGCTGGAATATTGTAAGATCTCCCATCTTTATCACGGTTTCTGCCTTTAGATCAGCTCTCTAGGTGACGGCGTTCAGCTTCTCAGCACTGGATGGAATTCTGCAGTTATTCTTAGCTTATTTTGGTCACCAGTCCTGACAAAAAATAGACCTGCTCCTGAATGATTCATTAGCAGTGTGAGCAGCTCTGAACATTGCTGCTTCATTCTAGATGTTTCACTTTATATATTACAGTCTGCTTTTTTGTATTTATATTTATTTGCATCGCTTGTATCTTATGCTATTAGAATAAACGCTAAATCTTTTTATGACTTGGTGCAGTTTCCGGTAAGGGCTTTTATCCAGGGAGAATGTCCGGACACTTCTGGCCACTTAACTCTGCCGGTGATAAACAATATTGACATCATCTCCTCTCTATGAGGATCTGGGAGGTGGACCAGGGAGCATGGCCTTTGGCAGGCTCTGGGGGGATTCTGTTCATCGATCAGCACAGGGCCATAGACTGCAATTCCAGCTTCAGAGCAGAAGCCTCGCACTCTGATCTGTTCTGATCGGTTCAGAGCAATTCTGATGCGGTTATGATCGGTTCTGGGTGGGTTTAAGCAGTTCTGGGGGGTTCTGATCGGTTCTGAGTAGTGTTGGGCGAACAGTGTTCGCCACTGTTCTGGTTCTGAAGAACATCACCCTGATGTTCGAGTTCGACCGAACACCTTATGGTGTTCGGCCAAACCGTGCGGCCATATGGCCGAACTAAAAGCGCATGGCCGAACGTTCCCCGAACGTTCGGCTAGCGCTGTGATTGGCCGAACGGGTCACGTGGTTCGGACCCGAACGCGCTCTGATTGGCCGAACGGGTCACGTGGTTCGGGTAAATAAATACCCGATCCACGTCATTTCTCCGCCATTTGTCTGTGGGTTTAGCTTTGGGTAGGCAGGCAGGGTAGTTCTCTCTCCAGCCAGGCAAGCCAGGGTCCCCCCAGTCATTGTGTCGCTGCTGGGAACAGTAGTACACCGCTCAGCCACACTATATAGCATTGTGTTTACTGCCACTCTGTGTCTCTGCTGGGAACAGTAGTACACCGCTCACCCACCACTGTATAGCATTGTGCTCTGTGTCGCTGCTGGGAATAGTAGTACACCGCTCACCCACCACTGTATAGCATTGTGCTCTGTGTCGCTGCTGGGAATAGTAGTACACCAAACACTAAATTATACAGCACTCCGATGAATATACAATATATATCTCACAGCCAATATGGCTTAAGGATGTATCCAATGCAATCAATGTGATCAGTAAATCCACAATATGTGTGCTTATAAGGTAACAATTACAACAGTCTAGTGTTGTTGCACCCTAAATCATCGTCCAATACACAGCTACACGGGTGCGCCTCTGGCAAAAGGCTTGAGCTAGTCCTCTATTGAAATTATTGTCTCTGTTCCAGAACAATTTGTTCTGGAACAGAGACAATAATAGTAGTACACCGCTCACCCACCACTCTATAGCATTGTGCTCTGTGTCGCTGCTGGGAATAGTAGTACACCGCTCACCCACCACTCTATAGCATTGTGCTCTGTGTCGCTGCTGGGAATAGTAGTACACCGCTCACCCACACTATATAGCATTGTGTTTACTGCCACTCTGTGTCTCTGCTGGGAACAGTAGTACACCGCTCACCCACCACTGTATAGCATTGTGCTCTGTGTCTCTGCTGGGAACAGTAGTACACCGCTCACCCACCACTGTATAGCATTGTGCTCTGTGTCGCTGCTGGGAATAGTAGTACACCGCTCACCCACACTATATAGCATTGTGTTTACTGCCACTCTGTGTCTCTGCTGGGAACAGTAGTACACCGCTCACCCACCACTGTATAGCATTGTGCTCTGTGTCGCTGCTGGGAACAGTAGTACACCGCTCACCCACCACTGTATAGCATTGTGCTCTGTGTCGCTGCTGGGAATAGTAGTACACCGCTCACCTACACTATATAGCATTGTGTTTACTGCCACTCTGTGTCTCTGCTGGGAACAGTAGTACACCGCTCACCCACCACTGTATAGCATTGTGCTCTGTGTCGTTGCTGGGAACAGTAGTACACCGCTCACCCACCACTGTATAGCATTGTGCTCTGTGTCGCTGCTGGGAATAGTAGTACACCGCTCACTCACACTATATAGCATTGTGTTTACTGCCACTCTGTGTCTGCTGGGAATAGTAGTACACCGCTCACCCTCCACTGTATAGCATTGTGCTCTGTGTCGCTGCTGGGAACAGTAGTACACCGCTCACCCACCACTGTATAGCATTGTGCTCTGTGTCGCTGCTGGGAACAGTAGTACACCGCTCACCCACCACTGTATAGCATTGTGCTCTGTGTCGCTGCTGGGAATAGTAGTACACCGCTCACCCACCACTGTATAGCATTGTGCTCTGTGTCGCTGCTGGGAATAGTAGTACACCGCTCACCCACCACTGTATAGCATTGTGTTCTGTGTCGCTGCTGGGAACAGTAGTACACCGCTCACCCACCACTGTATAGCATTGTGCTCTGTGTCGCTGCTGGGAACAGTAGTACACCGCTCACCCACCACTGTATAGCATTGTGCTCTGTGTCGCTGCTGGGAACAGTTGTACACCGCTCACCCACCACTGTATAGCATTGTGCTCTGTGTCGCTGCTGGGAATAGTAGTACACCGCTCACCCACCACTGTATAGCATTGTGCTCTGTGTCGCTGCTGGGAATAGTAGTACACCGCTCACCCACCACTGTATAGCATTGTGCTCTGTGTCGCTGCTGGGAACAGTAGTACACCGCTCTGCCACACTATATAGCATTGTGTTTACTGCCACTCTGTGTCTCTGCTGGGAACAGTAGTACACCGCTCACCCACCACTGTATAGCATTGTGCTCTGTGTCACTGCTGGGAATAGTAGTACACCGCTCACCCACCACTGTATAGCATTGTGCTCTGTGTCGCTGCTGGGAATAGTAGTACACCGCTCACCCACCACTGTATAGCATTGTGCTCTGTGTCGCTGCTGGGAACAGTAGTACACCGCTCACCCACCACTGTATAGCATTGTGCTCTGTGTCGCTGCTGGGAATAGTAGTACACCGCTCACCCACCACTGTATAGCATTGTGCTCTGTGTCTCTGCTGGGAATAGTAGTACACCGCTCACCCACCAATGACATTTTCCGCATTTAAAAGACATTTTTTCCTTTGAAACTTTACAATCAATTTTCTCAAAAACTATAAGCTCTTTTTCAAATATTTTTTTTCCTCTTGTACCCACTCCCAAGGTGCACATACCCTGAAAATTTGGGGTATGTAGCATGTAAGGAAGCTTTACAAAGCACGAAAGTTCGGGTCCCCATTGACTTCCATTATGTTCGGCGCGAACACCCGAACATCGCGGCCATGTTCGGCGAACGTTCGCGAACCCGAACATCCAGGTGTTCGCCCAACACTAGTTCTGAGCAGTTCTGATGCAGTTCTGGGGGGTTCTGATCAGTTCTGGGTGGTTATGAGCAGTTCTGATGCAGTTCTGCTTGGATCTGACTGGTTCTGATCGGTTCTTGGTGGTTATGAACAGTTCTGGGTTGGTTCTAAGCGCTTCTGAGCAGTTCTGGGTGGTTCTAAGCAGTTCTGGTGGGTTCTGATTGGTTCTGAGCAGTTCTGATGCGGTTCTGAGCAGTTCTAATGTGGTTTTGAGTGGTTCTGATTGGTTGTTGGTGGTTATGAGCAGTTAAGGGGGGTTCTGATCGGTTATGAGCAGATGCGGTTCTGAGCAGTTCTAATGTGGTTTTGAGTGGTTCTGATCGGTTGTTGGTGGTTATGAGCAGTTCTGGGTTGGTTCTAAGCGGTTCTGAGCAGTTCTGATGCGGTTCTGAATGGTTCTGAGTGTTTCTGATGCAGTTCTGATGCGGTTCTGAGCAGTTCTAATGTGGTTTTGAGTGGTTCTGATTGGTTGTTGGTGGTTATGAGCAGTTCTGGGTTAGTTCTAAGTGGTTCTGAGCAGTTCTGATGCGGTTCTGAATGGTTCTGGGCAGTTCTGAATGGTTCTGGGCAGTTCTGAGTGGTTCTGATGCGGTACTGAGCAGTTCTAATGTGGTTTTGAGTGGTTTTGATCGGTTCTGAGTGGTTCTGACACAGTTCTGTATCGTACCTGAAGAAGAAACGTAATGTTTCGAAAGCTTGTAATAAACCATGTGAACTGTGTCAACCACTACATCCCGAAAGCGGTGATAGCCCTGTGGGGCTTCCCCGCTGTAAGTAGTGCAGCATCATGTGGTGGGTCCCGTTGCGCCTCCACAAGAGTAGCGTCCCGGGGTTACCCAGGAAATGAGGCATACTTACAATGGAAAATGTGCCTCACTGTTTTGGTTGCACCACAGCTGGAACGCTCGGTGCGACTTTTTTGGTGGTGTGGAGCGATTATTAAAGATTACACTAAGGGCTTTATTCACTAGAGCATGATAACTGCTAGCACAGCAGTTATCATGCGATCTGCCGCACACGGCGCTTTGAGCGTGCAAAGCATTACTCCTCGTGATAAACAAAGGTTTGCGTGTGAAACAAGCGTGTGATCATGTGCCAACCTTCGTTTATCGTGCGGAGTAATGCTTGCAGATCGTGTGATAACTGCTGTGATAGCACTTAGTGAATCTGCTTTAGTGAATCCAGCCCTAAGTGTAAAAGGGCCATTAGTAATTAAAGGTATTACCTGAATCAATGTTTCTTGGTCTGATGTTTGGTGAGATGACTCCAAGCTGCAGTGCTCAGCAGGGAGGGCAGTGCCCAGGAGAACTCATGGGGAAGCATGTGATCAGCAGGGAGGGTGGTGCCCAAGAGAACTCATGGGGAAGTATGTGCTCAGCAGGGAGGGCGGTGCCTAGGAGAACTCATGGGGAGGCATGTGATCAGCAGGGAGGGCAGTGCCCAGGACAACTCATGGGGAAGCGTGTGATCAGCAGGGAGGGCAGTGCCTAGGATAACTCATGGGGAAGCATGTGATCAGCAAGGAGGGCAGTGCCTAGGAGAACTCATGGGGAAGCATGTGATCAGCAGGGAGGGCGGTGCCCAGGAGAACTCATGGGGAAGCATGTGCTCAGCAGGGAGGGCGGTGCCTAGGAGAACTCATGGGGAAGCATGTGATTAGCAGGGAGGGCAGTGCATAGGAGAACTCATGGGGAAGCATGTGATTAGCAGGGAGGGCAGTGCATAGGAGAACTCATGGGGAAGCATGTGATCAGCAGGGAGGGCAGTGCCTAGGAGAACTCATGGGGAAGCATGTGATCAGCAGGGAGGGCAGTGCCTAGGAGAACTCATGGGGAAGTATGTGATCAGCAGGGAGGGCAGTGCCTAGGAGAACTCATGGGGAAGCATGTGATCAGCAGGGAGGGCAGTGCCTAGGAGAACTCATGGGGAAGCATGTGCTCAGCAGGGAGGGCAGTGCCTAGGAGAACTCATGGGGAACATGTGATCAGCAGGGAGGGCAGTGCCTAGGAGAACTCATGGGGAACATGTGATCAGCAGGGAGGGCAGTGCCCAGGAGAACTCATGGGGAAGCATGTGCTCAGCAGGGAGGGCAGTGCCTAGGAGAACTCATGGGGAAGCATGTGATCAGCAGTGAGGGCAGTGCCTAGGAGAACTCATGGGGAAGCATGTGCTCAGCAGGGAGGGCAGTGCCTAGGAGAACTCATGGCGAAGCACGTGATCAGCAGGGAGGGCAGTGCCCAGGAGAACTCATGGGGAAGCATGTGATCAGCAGGGAGGGCAGTGCCTAGGAGAACTCATGGGGAAGCATGTGATCAGCAGGAAGGGCAGTGCCTAGGAGGACTCATGGGGAAGCATGTGATCAGCAGTGAGGGCGGTGCCCAGGAGAACTCATGGGGAAACATGTGATCAGCAGGGAGGGCAGTGCCTAGGAGAACTCATGGGGAAGCATGTGATCAGCAGCGAGGGCAGTGCCCAGGAGAACTCATGGGGAAGTATGTGATCAGCAGGGAGGGCAGTGCCTAGGAGAACTCATGGGGAAGCATGTGATCAGCAGGAAGGGCAGTGCCTAGGAGAACTCATGGGGAAGCATGTGATCAGCAGGGAGGGCAGTGCCTAGGAGAACTCATGGGGAAGCATGTGCTCAGCAGAGAGGGCAGTGCCTAGGAGAACTCATGGGGAAGCATGTGATCAGCAGGGAGGGCAGTGCCCAGGAGAACTCATGGGGAAGCATGTGATCAGCAAGGAGGGCAGTGCCTAGGAGAACTCATGGGGAAGCATGTGATCAGCAGGGAGGGCAGTGCCCAGGAGAACTAATGGGGAAGCATGTGATCAGCAGGGAGGGCAGTGCCCAGGAGAACTCATGGGGAAGCATGTGATCAGCAGGAAGGGCAGTGCCTAGGAGAACTCATGGGGAAGCATGTGATCAGCAGGGAGGGCAGTGCATAGGAGAACTCATGGGGAAACATGTGATCAGCAGGGAGGGCAGTGCCTAGGAGAACTCATGAGGAAGCATGTGCTCAGCAGGGAGGGCAGTGCCTAGGAGAACTCATGGGGAACATGTGATCAGCAGGGAGGGCAGTGCCCAGGAGAGCTCATGGGGAAGCATGTGATCAGCAGGGAGGGCAGTGCCCAGGAGAACTCATGGGGAACATGTGATCAGCAGGGAGGGCAGTGCCCAGGAGAACTCATGGGGAAGCATGTGATCAGCAGAGAGGGCAGTGCCTAGGAGAACTCATGGGGAAGCATGTGATCAGCAGGGAGGGCAGTGCCTAGGAGAACTCATGGGGAAGCATGTGATCAGCAGGGAGGGCAGTGCCTAGGAGAACTCATGGGGAAGCATGTGATCAGCAGGGAGGGCAGTGCCTAGGAGAACTCATGGGGAAACATGTGCTCAGCAGGGAGGGCGGTGCCTAGGAGAACTCATGGGGAGGCATGTGATCAGCAGGGAGGGCAGTGCCCAGGACAACTCATGGGGAAGCGTGTGATCAGCAGGGAGGGCAGTGCCTAGGATAACTCATGGGGAAGCATGTGATCAGCAGGGAGGGCAGTGCCCAGGAGAACTCTTGGGGAAGCATGTGATGAGCAGGGAGGGCAGTGCCTAGGAGAACTCATGGGGAAGCATGTGATGAGCAGGGAGGGCAGTGCCTAGGAGAACTCATGGGGAAGCATGTGATCAGCAGGGAGGGCAGTGCCTAGGAGAACTCATGGGGAAGCGTGTGATCAGCAGGGAGGGCAGTGCCTAGGATAACTCATGGGGAAGCATGTGATCAGCAGGGAGGGCAGTGCCCAGGAGAACTCTTGGGGAAGCATGTGCTCAGCAGGGAGGGCAGTGCCCAGGAGAACTCATGGGGAAGCATGTGATGAGCAGGGAGGGCAGTGCATAGGAGAACTCATGGGGAAGCATGTGCTCAGCAGGGAGGGCAGTGCCCAGGACAACTCATGGGGAAGCATGTGATCAGCAGGGAGGGCAGTGCCTAGGAGAACTCATGGGGAAGCATGTGATCAGCAGTGAGGGCAGTGCCTAGGAGAACTCATGGGGAGGCATGTGATCAGCAGGGAGGGCAGTGCATAGGAGAACTCATGGGGAAGCATGTGATCAGCAGGGAGGGCAGTGCCTAGGAGAACTCATGGGGAAGCATGTGATTAGCAGGGAGGGCAGTGCCTAGGAGAACTCTTGGGGAAGTATGTGATCAGCAGGGAGGGCAGTGCCTAGGAGAACTCATGGGGAAGCATGTGCTCAGCAGGGAGGGCAGTGCCCAGGAGAACTCATGGGGAAGCATGTGATGAGCAGGGAGGGCAGTGCATAGGAGAACTCATGGGGAGGCATGTGATCAGCAGGGAGGGCAGTGCATAGGAGAACTCATGGGGAAGCATGTGATCAGCAGGGAGGGCAGTGCCTAGGAAAACTCATGGGGAAGCATGTGATCAGCAGGGAGGGCAGTGCCTAGGAGAACTCACGGGGAAGCATGTGCTCAGCAGGGAGGGCAGTGCCTAGGAGAACTCATGGGGAAGCATGTGATCAGTCAGTTTGATCAGCTGATGGATTTGTAAGGTTCTGATTTGCTGTGATGACTTCCTGGCATTAGCACATGATCATGGCCAGCAAATCAGAGCCTTACACATCTATCCGCTGATCAGACTGATCACATGCTTCTCCATGACTTCTCCTAGGCATTGCAATCCCTAGTGGTCAGGTTTGTGTAATAGGATATCCTGGATTGAAGGTACAATTTAAAGTGGTCTATGCAGCACAGTAGTTTTTTTTTTTTTTTTTCTTTAACCCAACTGGAAAATTGGATGGATTTTTAAACATTGCTCCTGCTTACAGAAAGTAGGCTATGCTGTCCTAGGGATGTTAGCATCAGAGCAAGGCAAATACAGATACAGCGATACGGTTCCAGGTAAGCAGCAAGAACGGCCAGCCTCAACTCCAGTTATATGCAGAGCCTAAATGAAGGCGTCCATTATAGCTGCAAACATGAAATGGTGGAGCTTATGGAGACCTGGGCCTGCAAAATAAGGACCCGATTCCAGTAGTGAATGGGAGCCGAAGGGATGTGATACAGCTACACATTACACCAACTCCCTTTCACGTCACTTCCGATGGAGGAGAAGGCGGGCGGATGTGGCCGTGCTGCCGATTCTCTGATCGCTCCGCATAACCAGCATGCAATGGAAACTGTTTAGTGGTGTACAGCCAGCCCTGCCTCCTGCCCCCTGCCTCCTGCCTGTGTGGAGTGGTGCAGTGTGTGTGGCTAGCAGGTAGTGGTGTACAGCCAGCCCTGCCTCCTGCCCCCTTCCTGTGTGGAGTGGTGCAGTGTGTGTGACCAGCAGGTAGTGGTGTACAGCCAGCCCTGCCTCCTGCCCCCTGCCTCCTGCCTGTGTGGAGTGGTGCAGTGTGTGTGGCTAGCAGGTAGTGGTGTACAGCCAGCCCTGCCTCCTGCCCCCTTCCTGTGTGGAGTGGTGCAGTGTGTGTGACCAGCAGGTAGTGGTGTACAGCCAGCCCTGCCCCCTGCCTCCTGCCTGTGTGGAGTGGTGCAGTGTGTGTGACCAGCAGGTAGTGGTGTACAGCCAGCCCTGCCCCCTGCCTCCTGCCTGTGTGGAGTGGTGCAGTGTGTGTGGCTAGCAGGTAGTGGTGTACAGCCAGCCCTGCCGCCTGCCTCCTGCCTGTGTGGAGTGGTGCAGTGTGTGTGACCAGCAGGTAGTGGTGTACAGCCAGCCCTGCCCCCTGCCTCCTGCCTGTGTGGAGTGGTGCAGTGTGTGTGACCAGCAGGTAGTGGTGTACAGCCAGCCCTGCCTCCTGCCCCCTGCCTGTGTGGAGTGGTGCAGTGTGTGTGACCAGCAGGTAGTGGTGTACAGCCAGCCCTGCCCCCTGCCTCCTGCCTGTGTGGAGTGGTGCAGTGTGTGTGGCTAGCAGGTAGTGGTGTACAGCCAGCCCTGCCCCCTGCCTGTGTGGAGTGGTGCAGTGTGTGTGGCTAGCAGGTAGTGGTGTACAGCCAGCCCTGCCCCCTGCCTCCTGCCTGTGTGGAGTGGTGCAGTGTGTGTGACCAGCAGGTAGTGGTGTACAGCCAGCCCTGCCCCCTGCCTCCTGCCTGTGTGGAGTGGTGCAGTGTGTGTGGCTAGCAGGTAGTGGTGTACAGTAGTGTTGGGCGAACAGTGTTCGCCACTGTTCGGGTTCTGCAGAACATCACCCTGTTCGGGTGATGTTCGAGTTCGGCCGAACACCTGACGGTGCTCGGCCAAACCGTTCGGCCATATGGCCGAACTAAGAGCGCATGGCCGAACGTTCCCCGAACGTTCGGCTAGCGCTGTGATTGGCCGAACGGGTCACGTGGTTCGGACCCGAACGCGCTCTGATTGGCCGAACTGTCACGTGGTTCGGGTAAATAAATACCCGAACCACGTCATATCTCCGCCATTTGTCTGTGGGTTTAGCTTTGGGTAGGCAGGCAGGGTAGTTCGCGCTCCAGCCACGCTAGCCAGGGTCCCCCCCAGTCATTGTGTGTCACTGCTGGGAACAGTAGTACACCGCTCGTTCAGCCACACTATATAGCATTCTGTGTACTGTTCTGTGTCTGCTGGGAACAGTGGTACACCGCTCGTTCAGCCACACTATATAGCATTCTGTGTACTGTTCTGTGTCTGCTGGGAACAGTGGTACACCGCTCGTTCAGCCACACTATATAGCATTCTGTGTACTGTTCTGTGTCTGCTGGGAACAGTAGTACACCGCTCGTTCAGCCACACTATATAGCATTCTGTGTACTGTTCTGTGTCTGCTGGGAACAGTAGTACACCGCTCGTTCAGCCACACTATATAGCATTCTGTGTACTGTTCTGTGTCTGCTGGGAACAGTAGTACACCGCTCGTTCAGCCACACTATATAGCATTCTGTGTACTGTTCTGTGTCTGCTGGGAATAGTGGTACACCGCTCGTTCAGCCACACTATATAGCATTCTGTGTACTGTTCTGTGTCTGCTGGGAACAGTGGTACACCGCTCGTTCAGCCACACTATATAGCATTCTGTGTACTGTTCTGTGTCTGCTGGGAACAGTAGTACACCGCTCGTTCAGCCACACTATATAGCATTCTGTGTACTGTTCTGTGTCTGCTGGGAACAGTAGTACACCGCTCGTTCAGCCACACTATATAGCATTCTGTGTACTGTTCTGTGTCTGCTGGGAACAGTAGTACACCGCTCGTTCAGCCACACTATATAGCATTCTGTGTACTGTTCTGTGTCTGCTGGGAATAGTGGTACACCGCTCGTTCAGCCACACTATATAGCATTCTGTGTACTGTTCTGTGTCTGCTGGGAATAGTGGTACACCGCTCGTTCGCCACTGTATAGCATTGTGCTCTGTGTCGCTGCTGGGAATAGTGGTACACCGCTCACCCGTCACTGTATAGCATTGTGCTCTGTGTCGCTGCTGGGAATAGTGGTACACCGCTCACCCGTCACTGTATAGCATTGTGCTCTGTGTCGCTGCTGGGAATAGTGGTACTGTATAGCATTTCTGTACTGCCACTGTACTGCTGCCAGTCAGCGTGTACTGTAAGGATAAGTGAAATGAGGAAGAAATCCGGTGAAAGAGGGAGGGGCAAGGGAAGAGGTGTTTCCCCTGACGGTTCACGTACAGGCCACAGGGGAGCACCCAAGAAAACCCACTCAATACCGCCCATGTTGTCCAGGACAACAACCCTCACAAATCCAAAAGAACAGGACCAGATAATTACTTGGATGACCTCTCAAGCGTCCAGCAGTGGGTTAAGCAGCACCAGCACATCACGCACGAGGTCCGAGTCCTCAGCCAGTTACAAGGAGCCAGTGGGCACAAAGCTGACACAACCGGCAGCGACACCACGCACACAACTGCCAGATAACCAGTCCGATGAATTACCTCAGGACACAATGGGGTATTCGCAGGAGCTATTCCCAGCCCAACAAACTTCCACCTTTCAAAGGTCAATGGAGGAACAGCCAGAAATGTTGTGCCTGGATTCACAACCGTTAACTGTGGGAAATGCACCGCGCACTGAAATACAAGGCGAGTCCGAAGAGGACTCGGAAACCCAAATCCCAGAGCAATTTGGGCAGGAGGGGTTGCAATTGCAGGAGGTCGGCCGACAAGATCTGGAAGACGACGTTGGAGTGTGCTGCGCAGAGGTTGTTGTGGGGAGCTCTACTCCACGGCGGTGGCCCACAATGACATATGACGAGTTTGAGGAGATGGAAGAGGAGGGTATGGACAATGTGGACAGAGACCCAGATTTTGTTTGTGAACGAGAACATCGCCGTCGTAGCAGCAGCACAGATGAGTCTGTTGAAGAACACACTGCTGCACGAGTTCGCCTTGTGCCACAAGGTAGGCGGCGCGCAATTTCAGGCACCACAAGCGTGGAAGTTCAAGTGAGAGGCAAAAGAGGAGCAAACAGAAATCGCCAGCAAGGAGGCAGGTGCTCCAAAGTCTGGGCTTTCTTTGAAGACTGCACTGAGGATGTTACCATGGCGATTTGCAAGGTGTGCAAGACCCGCCTGAGCAGGGGGAAAAATATTAACAACCTCTCCACCACCAGCATGAGCCGTCACATGCTATCCAAACATCCCACTCTTTGGGCAAACGCGTCAGGACAGGGTACCAGAAACAACACTGCCTCCCTTGGGTTCACCAGACTCACCACCAGACCCGCCTCAGCAGCAGCAGTAGCCCAGCCATTGCGTGGTTCACAACATTCACAAACATCAGACGACGCTGACACTGTCACTTTCCGGAGTAGTGCTCTTGAGGTCTCCCAGTGTTCATCAAACACAACAACCAACAGCCCTTCCGTGTGCAGCGCTACGGTTCAGTTGTCTGTGTCGGAGATGTTTGAGCGCAAGAGGAAATTGCCAGCAAATGACCCCCGGGCCGTGGCAGTAACAGCCAGCATAGCCAAGCTTCTGGCCTGCGAAATGCTGCCATATCGATTGGTGGAGACAAACAGCTTCAAGGGCATGATGTCAGTGGCCATCCCACGTTACGTGGTTCCCAGCCGCTACCACTTTGCGCGCTCTGCAGTGCCTGAGTTGCATGAGCACGTGGTCAGCAAAATAACCCGAAGCTTGAAGAATGCCGTTGCCTGCAAGGTTCACCTCACCACTGACACCTGGACGAGTGCGTTCGGCCAGGGTCGATACATCTCCCTTACCGCGCACTGGGTGAACCTTGTGGAGCCTGGCAGCGATTCCTCACCTGCTACGGCACGGGTGTTGCCCACGCCACAAACAGCTGCACCGCCGTCCCTCCCACTGGATAACAGCAGCACCTACCTCTCTGACTCCTTCTCCTCCAACGCATCTCAAAGCTGTACCTCATCCGGAAACGCTAACCCAGCAGCAGTAGGATCGTGGAAGCAGTGCAGCACAGCTGTTGGCATGCGTCAGCAAGCGTTGCTGAAGCTAATCTGCCTTGGGGATAAGCAGCACACAGGGGAGGAAATTTGGAGGGGAATAAAGGAACAGACGGATTTGTGGCTGGCACCGCTGGACCTGAAACCGGGCATGGTTGTGTGTGATAATGGGAGTAATCTCATTCGCGCTTTAAGGTTGGCTAAGCTGACACACATCCCTTGCCTGGCGCACGTGATGAACCTAGTAGTTCAGCGGTTCCTGAGGACATACCCAGGCGTGCCCGATCTGCTGTTGAAGGTGCGTCGAGTGTCCAAACATTGTAGAAATTCCAGTACTGCTTCGGGGGCACTCGCCAAGATGCAGGAGCGCTTCAATCTCCCCCACCATCGCTTGCTGTGTGATGTCCCTACGCGCTGGAATTCTACGCTGCACATGCTAGCCCGCTTTTGCGAGCAGAAGAGTGCAGTGGTCCAGTACATGACGGCGCAGTACCGAGGCGCATCCGGCCAGCTGCCAAGCTTCTGTGGATCCGATTGGGCCAACATGTTGGACCTCTGCCAAGTCCTCCAAAATTTTGAGCAATCCACGTTGCTTGTGAGCAGTGACAACTCTTCAGTCAGCATTACCATACCACTGCTGTGTTTACTAAAGAGGTCAATGTTAAAAATCAAGGAAACAGCTGTCATGATGCAACTGGGGGAATCTGAAGGAGAAAACGATCAGCGTGATGGTACCAACATCAGGCCATCCGCCTCAGGGAACGCTGGCCCCAGCAGCTATGACGAAGAAGAGGAGGAGGAACAGCTGGAGTTGGAGCAGGAATTTCATGCCACCACTGACGAGGGCCAGAGCGGTGCACGTTGGACTTCCACAATTCAACGCGAATGGTCAGCAGAAGCAGACCAGGAGGAAGGTGACGACTATGATGCATCACAACAACTATCACAACGCTCACAAGAGGATGATGAGGATTCTGGTAGGACTCTGGCACACATGGCTCAATTCATGCTAGACTGCATTGAACGTGACCCACGCATTGTGCGCATTCTGGACAACACCAATTACTGGGTTTATACCCTTCTGGATCCACGGTACAAACACAATGTTCCAAAACTGCTTGAAGAAAGAGTCAGACAGGTCAAAATGGAAGAATACCAGCAGGCCCTTGTGGAGACTTTAGAGAGGAGATTGACATCCTCCCCCTCCTCTAGCCAGTTGTACGCAGACAGACTGACTTCCGCAAACCCAGGACGACCAGGAGGGCAGCAAACAACGCAAGCCGCAGCTAGTACCCAAAAGGGAATGGTATCGGCAGTGTCCTTGGAGTGGGAAAATTTTCTGACACCCATGCAGCCGCAGCCCACTGAACAGCAAGCGTGCAGATCCACCTCCAACACCGATCGCCTGGAGAAGATGGTCAAGGACTACATGTCAGATGGCGTAGCTGTGTCGAACCATCCATCTGCACCCTTCAACTATTGGGTATCGAAGCTAGACACCTGGCACGAACTGGCAATGTACGCAATAGAGGTGCTGGCTTGCCCGGCAGCCAGCGTTATGTCGGAACGCTGTTTCAGTGCTGCCGGAGGCATCGTCACAGATCGGCGTATCCGCCTCTCTACAGAAAATGCAGACCGTCTGACTCAAATTAAAATGAATCAATCCTGGATTGGAAATGACTACGCAACACTCCAGGACCCCAACCAAGTAACATGACCAATGAACATCTGGGATGGTGTTGCGTTTCCGGGCCCTGTTTATTGAACCTCTCATCTGTATTACATTTATGACTGCATGGCGGCAAAAAGCATTGCTGCTATATCCGCACGCTTTTTGTCCACATGCAAGGCCTGGGTTGTTGTGTCTCACAAAGCGTGGCCTTCTCCTCCTGCGCCTGCTCCTGTTCCATCACGTCTGCTGCTGCTGGGTTAGCGTTGCCGCGTGGTCCCTGTTTATTGAACCACTTATCTTTATTACATTTATGACTGCATGGCGGTACAAAGCATGCTATCCGCACGCTTCTTGCCCTCATGCAAGGCCTGGGTTGTTGTGTCTCACAAAGCGTGGCCTTCTCCTCCTGCGCCTGCTCCTGTTCCATCACGTCTGCTGCTGCTGGGTTAGCGTTGCCGCGTGGTCCCTGTTTATTGAACCACTTATCTTTATTACATTTATGACTGCATGGCGGTACAAAGCATGCTATCCGCACGCTTCTTGCCCTCATGCAAGGCCGGGGTTGTTGTGTCTCACAAAGCGTGGCCTTCTCCTCCTGCGCCTCCTCCTGTTCCATCACGTCTGCTGCTGCTGGGTTAGCGTTGCCGCGTGGTCCCTGTTTATTGAACCACTTATCTTTATTACATTTATGACTGCATGGCGGTACAAAGCATGCTATCCGCACGCTTCTTGCCCTCATGCAAGGCCTGGGTTGTTGTGTCTCACAAAGCGTGGCCTTCTCCTCCTGCGCCTGCTCCTGTTCCATCACGTCTGCTGCTGCTGGGTTAGCGTTGCCGCGTGGTCCCTGTTTATTGAACCACTTATCTTTATTACATTTATGACTGCATGGCGGTACAAAGCCTGCTATCCGCACGCTTCTTGCCCTCATGCAAGGCCGGGGTTGTTGTGTCTCACAAAGCGTGGCCTTCTTCTCCTCCTGCGCCACCCTCCTCCTGTTCCATCACGTGTGCTGCTGCTGGGTTAGCGTTACCGGTCCCTTTTCCTGGAACCTCTTATATGTATTACATTTATGACTGCATGCCGACAAAAAACATGTTACCTGTGCAAAGAAAACAGACATTTCCCGCATTTAAAAGACAGTTTTCCCTTTGAAACTTTAAAATCGATTTTCTCAAAAACTATAAGCTCTTTTTGCTAATTTTTTTTTCCTCTTGTACCCACTCCCAAGGTGCACATACCCTGTAAATTTGGGGTATGTAGCATGCAAGGAGGCTTTACAAACCACAAAAGTTCGGGTCCCCATTGACTTCCATTATGTTCGGAGTTCGGGTCGAACACCCGAACATCGCGGCCATGTTCGGCCTGTTCGGCCCGAACCCGAACATCTAGATGTTCGCCCAACACTAGTGTACAGCCAGCCCTGCCGCCTGCCTCCTGCCTGTGTGGAGTGGTGCAGTGTGTGTGACCAGCAGGTAGTGGTGTACAGCCAGCCCTGCCTCCTGCCTCCTGCCTGTGTGGAGTGGTGCAGTGTGTGTGACCAGCAGGTAGTGGTGTACAGCCAGCCCTGCCTCCTGCCCCCTGCCTGTGTGGAGTGGTGCAGTGTGTGTGACCAGCAGGTAGTGGTGTACAGCCAGCCCTGCCTCCTGCCTGTGTGGAGTGGTGCAGTGTGTGTGACCAGCAGGTAGTGGTGTACAGCCAGCCCTGCCTCCTGCCTGTGTGGAGTGGTGCAGTGTGTGTGACCAGCAGGTAGTGGTGTACAGCCAGCCCTGCCGCCTGCCTCCTGCCGTGTGTACGGAGACAGCGGGCAGATGTGACTGTGCTGCCGATTCTCTGATCGCTCCGCATAACCAGCATGCAATGGAAACTGTTTAGTGGTGTACAGCCAGCCCTGCCTCCTGCCCCCTGCCTGTGTGGAGTGGTGCAGTGTGTGTGACCAGCAGGTAGTGGTGTACAGCCAGCCCTGCCTCCTGCCCCCTGCCTCCTGCCTGTGTGGAGTGGTGCAGTGTGTGTGACCAGCAGGTAGTGGTGTACAGCCAGCCCTGCCTCCTGCCTGTGTGGAGTGGTGCAGTGTGTGTGACCAGCATGTAGTGGTGTACAGCCAGTCCTGCCTCCTGCCCCCTTCCTGTGTGGAGTGGTGCAGTGTGTGTGACCAGCAGGTAGTGGTGTACAGCCAGCCCTGCCTCCTGCCTGTGTGGAGTGGTGCAGTGTGTGTGACCAGCAGGTAGTGGTGTACAGCCAGCCCTGCCGCTTGCCTCCTGCCCCCTGCCTGTGTGGAGTGGTGCAGTGTGTGTGACCACCAGGTAGTGGTGTACAGCCAGCCCTGCCCCCTGCCTCCTGCCTGTGTGGAGTGGTGCAGTGTGTGTGACCAGCAGGTAGTGGTGTACAGCCAGCCCTGCCTCCTGCCTGTGTGGAGTGGTGCAGTGTTTGTGGCTAGCAGGTAGTGGTGTACAGCCAGCCCTGCCTCCTGCCTCCTGCCTGTGTGGAGTGGTGCAGTGTGTGTGACCAGCAGGTAGTGGTGTACAGCCAGCCCTGCCTCCTGCCTGTGTGGAGTGGTGCAGTGTGTGTGACCAGCAGGTAGTGGTGTACAGCCAGCCCTGCCTCCTGCCTCCTGCCTGTGTGGAGTGGTGCAGTGTGTGTGACCAGCAGGTAGTGGTGTACAGCCAGCCCTGCCTCCTGCCTCCTGCCTGTGTGGAGTGGTGCAGTGTGTGTGACCAGCAGGTAGTGGTGTACAGCCAGCCCTGCCTCCTGCCCCCTGCCTGTGTGGAGTGGTGCAGTGTGTGTGACCAGCATGTAGTGGTGTACAGCCAGTCCTGCCTCCTGCCCCCTTCCTGTGTGGAGTGGTGCAGTGTGTGTGACCAGCAGGTAGTGGTGTACAGCCAGCCCTGCCTCCTGCCTGTGTGGAGTGGTGCAGTGTGTGTGACCAGCAGGTAGTGGTGTACAGCCAGCCCTGCCGCTTGCCTCCTGCCCCCTGCCTGTGTGGAGTGGTGCAGTGTGTGTGACCACCAGGTAGTGGTGTACAGCCAGCCCTGCCCCCTGCCTCCTGCCTGTGTGGAGTGGTGCAGTGTGTGTGACCAGCAGGTAGTGGTGTACAGCCAGCCCTGCCTCCTGCCTCCTGCCTGTGTGGAGTGGTGCAGTGTGTGTGACCAGCAGGTAGTGGTGTACAGCCAGCCCTGCCTCCTGCCTGTGTGGAGTGGTGCAGTGTGTGTGACCAGCAGGTAGTGGTGTACAGCCAGCCCTGCCTCCTGCCCCCTGCCTGTGTGGAGTGGTGCAGTGTGTGTGACTAGCAGGTAGTGGTGTACAGCCAGCCCTGCCTCCTGCCTGTGTGGAGTGGTGCAGTGTGTGTGACCAGCAGGTAGTGGTGTACAGCCAGCCCTGCCTCCTGCCTGTGTGGAGTGGTGCAGTGTGTGTGACCAGCAGGTAGTGGTGTACAGCCAGCCCTGCCTCCTGCCCCCTGCCTGTGTGGAGTGGTGCAGTGTGTGTGACCAGCAGGTAGTGGTGTACAGCCAGCCCTGCCTCCTGCCTCCTGCCTGTGTGGAGTGGTGCAGTGTGTGTGACCAGCAGGTAGTGGTGTACAGCCAGCCCTGCCTCCTGCCTCCTGCCTGTGTGGAGTGGTGCAGTGTGTGTGACCAGCAGGTAGTGGTGTACAGCCAGCCCTGCCTCCTGCCTGTGTGGAGTGGTGCAGTGTGTGTGACCAGCAGGTAGTGGTGTACAGCCAGCCCTGCCTCCTGCCTGTGTGGAGTGGTGCAGTGTGTGTGACCAGCAGGTAGTGGTGTACAGCCAGCCCTGCCTCCTGCCCCCTGCCTGTGTGGAGTGGTGCAGTGTGTGTGACCAGCAGGTAGTGGTGTACAGCCAGCCCTGCCTCCTGCCTGTGTGGAATGGTGCAGTGTTTGTGGCTAGCAGGTAGTGGTGTACAGCCAGCCCTGCCTCCTGCCCCCTGCCTGTGTGGAGTGGTGCAGTGTGTGTGACCAGCAGGTAGTGGTGTACAGCCAGCCCTGCCTCCTGCCCCCTGCCTGTGTGGAGTGGTGCAGTGTGTGTGACCAGCAGGTAGTGGTGTACAGCCAGCCCTGCCTCCTGCCTCCTGCCTGTGTGGAGTGGTGCAGTGTGTGTGACTAGCAGGTAGTGGTGTACAGCCATCCCTGCTCCCTGCCTGTGTGGAGTGGTGCAGTGTGTGTGACTAGCAGGTAGTGGTGTACAGCCAGCCCTGCCTCCTGCCTCCTGCCTGTGTGGAGTGGTGCAGTGTTTGTGGCTAGCAGGTAGTGGTGTACAGCCAGCCCTGCCTCCTGCCTGTGTGGAGTGGTGCAGTGTGTGTGACCAACATGTAGTGGAGTACAGCCCCCCCCCCTTCCCCTGCCTCTTGCCCCCTGCCTCCTGCCCCCCCGCCTGCTGTCTCTTGCCTCCTTCCTCCTGCCTCTGGCCTCCTGCCCCCGCCTCTTGCCCCCTGCCTCCGGCCCCCGCCTGCTGTCTCTTGCCTCCTTCCCCCTGCCTCTGGCCTCCTGCCCCCTGCCTCTGGCCTCCTGCCCCCGCCTCTTGCCCCCTGCCTCCGGCCCCCGCCTGCTGTATCTTGCCTCCTTCCCCCTGCCTCTGGCCTCCTGCCCCGCCTCTTGCCCCCTGCCTCTGGCCTCCTGCCCCCGCCTCTTGCCTCCGGCCCCCGCCTGCTGTCTCTTGCCTCCTTCCCCCTGCCTCTGGCCTCCTTCCCCGTGCCTCTGGCCTCCTTCCCCCTGCCTCTGGCCTCTTGCCCCCTGCCTCTGGCCTCCAGCCCCCGCCTCTTGCTCCCTGCCTCTGGCCTCCTGCCCCCGCCTCTTGCCCCCTGCCTCCTGCCCACGCCTGCTGTCTCTTGCCTCCTTCCCCCTGCCTCCGGCCCCCGCCTACTGTCTCTTGCCTCCTTCCCCCTGCCTCTGGCCTCCGGCCCCCGCCTGCTGTCTCTTGCCTCCTTCCCCCTGCCTCCGGCCCCCGCCTGCTGTCTCTTGCCTCCTTCCCCCTGCCTCTGGCCTCCTGCCCCCACCTGCTGTCTCTTGCCTCCTTCCCCCTGCCTCCAGCCCCCTGCCTGTGTGGAATGCTGCATGCTCCAGTTACCTCTGCTGGTGCTAATGGACTTATAGAGTAACAATGCAGCCGGAAGTCTATGGGGAGGGAGAAATCATAACAAAGTCACAGCGCCCAATGCAGACAAAGGCAGCAGATCTGGCAGAGCCGCTGTGTGATGACAGCGAATGGTGACATTCCATAGGAAGCTTCTATATACAGACACACTCGCCACTTATAATCCACGGCTATTTCTGTCATTTGCTTCATTCACTTTGTTAAATATTAATCCTGGGAATGCAAGAGGCATTTCATAGCTTAATATCCCGCTTATTTACTCTGTGTCCCCGTGTGACCGGAGTCTGTCCTCCGCCAGGCTTGTGCGGATGATAGAGACGTCACCCCAGCTGTACTGTGTGACCGGAGTCTGTCCTCCGCCAGGCTTGTGCGGATGATAGAGACGTCACCCCAGCTGTACTGTGTGACCGGAGTCTGTCCTCCGCCAGGCTTGTGCGGATGATAGAGACGTCACCCCAGCTGTACTGTGTGACCGGAGTCTGTCCTCCGCCAGGCTTGTGCGGATGATAGAGACGTCACCCCAGCTGTACTGTGTGACCGGAGTCTGTCCTCCGCCAGGCTTGTGCGGATGATGGAGAGACGTCACCCCAGTTGTACCGTGTGACCGGAGTCTGTCCTCCGCCAGGCTTGTGCGGATGATGGAAAGACGTCACCCCAGCTGTACCGTGTGACCGGAGTCTGTCCTCCGCCAGGCTTGTGGGGATGATGGAGACAGAGACGTCACCCCAGTTGTACCGTGTGACCGGAGTCTGTCCTCCGCCAGGCTTGTGCGGATGATAGAGACGTCACCCCAGCTGTACTGTGTGACCGGAGTCTGTCCTCCGCCAGGCTTGTGCGGATGATGGAGAGACGTCACCCCAGCTGTACCGTGTGACCGGAGTCTGTCCTCCGCCAGGCTTGTGGGGATGATGGAGAGACGTCACCCCAGCTGTACCGTGTGACTGGAGTCTGTCCTCCGCCAGGCTTGTGGGGATGATAGAGAGACGTCACCCCAGCTGTACCGTGTGACCGGAGTCTGTCCTCCGCCAGGCTTGTGGGGATGATGGAGACAGAGACGTCACCCCAGTTGTACCGTGTGACCGGAGTCTGCCCTCCGCCAGGCTTGTGCGGATGATAGAGACGTCACCCCAGCTGTACTGTGTGACCGGAGTCTGTCCTCCGCCAGGCTTGTGCAGATGATGGAGAGACGTCACCCCAGCTGTACCGTGTGACTGGAATCTGTCCTCCGCCAGGCTTGTGCGGATGATAGAGACGTCACCCCAGCTGTACCGTGTGACCGGAGTCTGTCCTCCGCCAGGCTTGTGGGGATGATGGAGAGACGTCACCCTAGCTGTACCGTGTGACCGGAGTCTGTCCTCCGCCAGGCTTGTGCGGATGATGGAGAGACGTCACCCCAGCTGTACTGTGTGACCGGAGTCTGTCCTCCGCCAGGCTTGTGCGGATGATAGAGAGACGTCACCTCAGCTGTACCGTGTGACCTGAGTCTGTCCTCCGCCAGGCTTGTGCGGATGATGGAGAGACGTCACCCCAGTTGTACCGTGTGACCGGAGTCTGTCCTCCGCCAGGCTTGTGCGGATGATGGAGAGAAGTCACCTCAGCTGTACCGTGTGACCGGAGTCTGTCCTCCGCCAGGCTTGTGGGGATGATGGAGAGACGTCACCCCAGCTGTACCGTGTGACCTGAGTCTGTCCTCCGCCAGGCTTGTGCGAATGATGGAGAGACGTCACCCCAGTTGTACCGTGTGACCGGAGTCTGTCCTCCGCCAGGCTTGTGAGGATGATGGAGAGACGTCACCCCAGCTGTACCGTGTGACTGGAGTCTGTCCACTGCCAGGCTTGTGCGAATGATGGAGAGACATCACCCCAGTTGTACCGTGTGACCGGAGTCTGTCCTCCGCCAGGCTTGTGCGGATGATGGAGAGACGTCACCCCAGCTGTACCGTGTGACCGGAGTCTGTCCTCCGCCAGGCTTGTGCGGATGATGGAGAGAAGTCACCTCAGCTGTACCGTGTGACCGGAGTCTGTCCTCCGCCAGGCTTGTGGGGATGATGGAGAGATGTCACCCCAGCTGTACCGTGTTACTGGAGTCTGTCCTCCGCCAGGCTTGTGGGGATGATGGAGAGACGTCACCCCAGCTGTACCGTGTGACTGGAGTCTGTCCACTGCCAGGCTTGTGCGAATGATGGCGAGACGTCACCCCAGTTGTACCGTGTGACCGGAGTCTGTCCTCCGCCAGGCTTGTGCGGATGATGGAGAGACGTCACCCCAGCTGTACCGTGTGACCGGAGTCTGTCCTCCGCCAGGCTTGTGCGGATGATGGAGAGAAGTCACCTCAGCTGTACCGTGTGACCGGAGTCTGTCCTCCGCCAGGCTTGTGTGGATGATGGAGAGACGTCACCCCAGCTGTACCGTGTGACTGGAGTCTGTCCACCGCCAGGCTTGTGCGAATGATGGCGAGACGTCACCCCAGTTGTACCGTGTGACCGGAGTCTGTCCTCCGCCAGGCTTGTGCGGATGATGGAGAGACGTCACCCCAGCTGTACCGTGTGACCGGAGTCTGTCCTCCGCCAGGCTTGTGCGGGTGATGGAGAGATGTCACCCCAGCTGTACCGTGTGACCGGAGTCTGTCCTCCGCCAGGCTTGTGCGGATGATGGAGAGACGTCACCTCAGCTGTACCGTGTGACCGGAATCTGTCCTCCGCCAGGCTTGTGCAGATGATGGAGAGACGTCACCCCAGCTGTACCGTGTGACTGGAGTCTGTCCTCCGCCAGGCTTGTGCGGATGATGGAGAGATGTCACCCCAGCTGTACCGTGTGACCGGAGTCTGTCCTCTGCCAGGCTTGTGGGGATGATGGAGAGACGTCACCCCAGCTGTACTGTGTGACCGGAGTCTGTCCTCCGCCAGGCTTGTGCGGATGATGGAGAGACGTCACCCCAGCTGTACCGTGTGACTGGAGTCTGTCCTCCGCCAGGCTTGTGGGGATGATGGAGAGATGTCACCCCAGCTGTACCGTGTGACTGGAGTCTGTCCTCCGCCAGGCTTGTGCGGATGATGGAGAGATGTCACCCCAGCTGTACCGTGTGACCGGAGTCTGTCCTCCGCCAGGCTTGTGGGGATGATGGAGACAGAGACGTCACCCCAGTTGTACCGTGTGACCGGAGTCTGTCCTCCGCCAGGCTTGTGCGGATGATAGAGACGTCACCCCAGCTGTACTGTGTGACCGGAGTCTGTCCTCCGCCAGGCTTGTGCGGATGATAGAGACGTCACCCCAGCTGTACCGTGTGACCGGAGTCTGTCCTCCGCCAGGCTTGTGCGGGTGATGGAGAGATGTCACCCCAGCTGTACCGTGTGACCGGAATCTGTCCTCCGCCAGGCTTGTGCAGATGATGGAGAGACGTCACCCCAGCTGTACCGTGTGACTGGAGTCTGTCCACCGCCAGGCTTGTGCGAATGATGGAGAGACGTCACCCCAGTTGTACCGTGTGACCGGAGTCTGTCCTCCGCCAGGCTTGTGCGGATGATGGAGAGTCGTCACCCCAGCTGTACCGTGTGACCGGAGTCTGTCCTCCGCCAGGCTTGTGCGAATGATGGCGAGACGTCACCCCAGTTGTACCGTGTGACCGGAGTCTGTCCTCCGCCAGGCTTGTGGGGATGATGGAGAGACGTCACCCCAGCTGTACCGTGTGACTGGAATCTGTCCTCCGCCAGGCTTGTGGGGATGATGGAGAGATGTTACGCCAGTTGTACCGTGTGATTTCCCGCCGCCGCCGCACGCTAGACGGGTCACTTATCACTGCAAATTGCCATCAAGATTTACAAGAACAAGTTTCCGTGTATTGGGACACAATTTCTGTGCGATTTTCCTTTATTTACGAGGCACTTGCGATTTCCTGAGGATAAGGGGAGGGGTGTCAGAATTCTAGCGGTTTTATTTATGCAGGAAAACCTGTCATATGTGTATGTATATATAAATATTAACAATCAGTACCGTCCTTCCAAAGAAAGAAATAATTATTGTAAAACCCTATATAATAGAATGTAATACTTTGAAATATATTTCAAAGCCAGTGATGATTTGAGACAGTTAAACATTCTCGTAGGATTGTTTTGGTTCTGGAAGAATTGTTGACGTGACGTGAATATAAATCCGGCATAGTGGGGTCTGAACCCTCTATAACAGTAATTATAGATTGACGGTATACCTTGAAATGAATCAGAGCACTCAGTATATGATTTTATATAAAAATTGTATTTGCCTATCATACAGCATATATACAAAATATGAACAGTTCCAAGTAGTGTTTCCTTCTAACAGTATTCCATCTTATCAAGGCCTTTATAGCCAAACGATCAGCAATCTTCTAAGTACATTCAAAAAGTAATATAACAGTTGTGTTATGTAGAATAAGATCAAAAGTAGTCTCATCTGTATTAATAGCTGTGTATATAATAGCTGTGTATATAATAGCTGTGTATCTAGTAGCTGTGTATATAATAGCTGTGTATATAATAGCTGTGTATCTAGTAGCTGTGTATATAATAGCTGTGTATATAATAGCTGTGTATGTAATAGCTGTGTATGTAATAGCTGTGTATATAATAGCTGTGTATATAATAGCTGTGTATATAATAGCTGTGTATATAATAGTTATGTATCTAGTAGCTGTGTAAAACTTGTAGTAATCTTCTTAAAGAAATAGCATAAAAAATACCTCCTAAAAAAACTTCTTGCTAACATCTTAACAAAACTTAATGCTGAAAAATGAATAAAGTAAATCACCAGAATATTAAGCATATTACCCCCTCTGCCATCTCTTCAGCATCTAGAACCACGTGTGGGAAGGTAGCTTCTGCCTCATGTGTCTTCTCAGGAGATTGTTGGGCTTCTGAAAACTATGAGCTTTCAGCTCCTACTTTTATAGGGGTTGGAGGCAATATGGCTGCCTAATCTGGAACTTCCCTGAATCCCAGGTTCTGATTGGCTAAAGCTTCCGTGCGGCAAACGCTATCTATGTTTTGATTACCTAAATCACAATATTATTGTTTATAAATTCTTAATTACCTTATCTTGTGGGAATTAACGTCATTTTGACATTTGATTAAAAGGTCATATTTGACGCAGTTAATTAAAAATGGACGTCACCAGCCATCTTATCTGCTGGCTGCCCCAGACATTGAGTCTAAACAATGTCATTCATGACGCATTTCTGATAAAGTGTTCGCTGCTAATTATGTTGGAATGTCTTGGTACTTCCCCAGACATGAGATTTGTCAGGTTGACCCTATAACACTGTACACAGATCTGTAAGAGCCTTCAGCAATTTAAAGCTTATTGAAGCATACAGGGCTTCTAATATACTTATTTAAATATAAAGCTTATTATATAATTCTTCTTAAAGGGGAACTGAAGAGAGAGGTATATGGAGGCTGTCATGTTTATTTCCTTTTAATCAATACCAGTTGCCTGGCAGCCCTGCTGATCTATTTCTCTGCAGTAGTATCTGAATAACACCAGAAACAAGCATGCAGCTAGTCTTGTCAGATCTGACTTTAAAGTCTGAACCACTGAAACACCTGATCTGCTGTATGCTTGTTCAGGGGCTATGGCTAATAGTATTAGAGGCAGAGGATCCGTAGGGCTGCCAGGCAACTGGTATTGCTTAAAAGGAAATAAACATGACAGCCTCCATACACCTCTCTCTTCAGTTCCCCTTTAAAACAATTAATTATATAAGAAATAATTGCTTATCAAATCTTAATAATATAAAATCATTTTCTATATAAATATAATAACTTCAAACGGCAGAGGTCAGCCTTTCATAACAAATAATATTAATTATATAAGACAATGAAACCGCCAGGTGGCATCATTGAATCATCTTTAACTAATTGGGAAAACACCTTCTTTGTTTAATATTTATAAAACTTGTTCCCAAAACATCATGTGTTATCAGCGTTCAGTGTTCAGCTAACTGAGACATCCTTGTACCCAGAACACGTCACCAATTCTTCCAGAACCAAAATAATCCTACGAGAATGTTTTACTGTCTCAAATCATCACTGGCTTTGCAATATATTTCAAAGTATTACATTCTATTATATAGGGTTTACAATAATCATTTCTTTCTTTAGAAGGACTGTATTGATTGTTAATATTTATATATACATACACATATGACAGGTTTTCCTGCATAAATAAAACCGCTAGAATTCTGACATCCCCCCTTGCAGGAAAATGATTGCAGATGATTAGCGATCTCTGTTGTTGTTATATTTCTCCGAAAGAAAAAAAAAATCTATAATCAAAATTAAAAGTAATGCAATCTTTCATTCTTGCAAAACCTTGCTCATTAAGTAGAGTTGTCAGCTGTGTTGCCTGCCTGACAATAGACTCAATAGTAAGATTAATATCTTCTCTAATAAATATATTTTGCTAGTCTAGATATGGCTATAATCTTTATATATGACATATGTATGGATTCACCCTTGAATCTGTAATTTCTATCACTGTGGTAGTTTGTGTAGATATGTAGGGAATTCTAGGCAATAATTGTCAAGACATGTGGTAAAACTTAAAGTTCAAAATGTATAAATCGGAATTATACCGTTCATGTGGCTCCGAGGTTCTTTTGCAGCACAATGCATTCAAAATATTATTAGCTTACAACAGGTTAATTAGTTAGTTGGTTAGTATTCTGTATTAATACAGTTAATTACACCTTTCTTATACCACAAGGTTTCTTTTCACAAATGGTATGTAATAGTGTGTGTAGTTTGCCAGCAGAATCCCATAAAATGTCATCTTTCTATTTAAATATAGAGTTGGGCCGAACGGTTCGCCTGCGAACGGTTCCATGCGAACTTCCGTGGTTCGCGTTCGTGTCCCGCAGGCGAACCTTTGCGGAAGTTCGGTTCGCCCCATAATGCACATGGAGGGTCAACTTTGACCCTCTACATCACAGTCAGCAGGCCCAGTGTAGCCAATTAGGCTACACTAGCCCCTGGAGCCACTCCCCCCTTATATAAGGCAGGCAGCGGCGGCCATTACGGTCACTCGTGTGCCTGCGTTAGTGAGAGTAGGGCGAGCTGCTGCAGACTGTCTCTCATAGGGAAAGATTAGTTAGGCTTAGCTTGTTCCTGGCTGCATACCTGTTCTGTGAACCCACCACTGCATACCTGTACTGTGAACCCACCACTGCATACCTGTTCTGTGAACCCAACACTGCATACCTGTTCTGTGAACCCACCACTGCATACCTGTACTGTGAACCCACCACTGCATACCTGTACTGTGAACCCACCACTGCATACCTGTTCTGTGAACCCAACACTGCATACCTGTTCTGTGAACCCACCACTGCATACCTGTTCAGTGAACCCACCACTGCATACCTGTTCAGTGAACCTGCCACTGCATACCTGTTCTGTGAACCCACCACTGCATACCTGTTCTGTGAACCCACCACTGCATACCTGTTGTGTTCAGTGAACCTGCCACTGCATACCTGTTCTGTTCAGTGGACCCGCCACTGTATACCTGTTCAGTGAACCCGCCACTGCATACCTGTTGTGTTCAGTGAACCTGCCACTGCATACCTGTTCTGTGAACCCGCCACTGCATACCTGTTCTGTTCAGTGGACCCGCCACTGTATACCTGTTCTGTTCAGTGAACACGCCACTGTATACCTGTTCAGTGAACCCACCACTGCATACCTGTTCTGTGAACCCGCCACTGTATACCTGTACTGTTCAGTGAACCCGCCACTGCATACCTGTTCTGTTCAGTGGACCCGCTACTGTATACCTGTTCTGTTCAGTGATCCCGCCACTGTATAACTGTACTGTTCAGTGAACCCGCCACTGCATACCTGTTCTGTTCAGTGGAGCCGCTTCTGTATACCGGTTCTGTTCAGTGAACGGCGCCTAGATGAGTGTCTCGGGGGGCACACAAAAGATAATAAGGTCGTTGCTTCATTGTGGTCAGACCAAATTTGATCAGCTGGACAGTCACTGTTCTGTCATTCAGCTACATCAGCCAGGCGACCATATGGGCTGTAAAGCCACCAAAACCTGCACTCTCGCCATGGTGCGCACCAGTCCAGCACGGCCGTCACTACACAAACAGCTGTTTGCGGTGCGTTACACGGTGAGTTTGGTGTGTCAGTGTGAAGCAGTACTCTAATTACACTACCTGATTGATGTATACACATGCAAGATGTTTTAAAGCACTTTAGGCCTGTCATTTAGCATTCAATGTGATTTCTGCCCCTAAAACGCTGCTTTGCGTCAAATCCAGATTTTTCCCGGGGACTTTTGGCGTGTATCCCACTCCGCCATGCCCCCCTCCAGGTGTTAGACCCCTTGAAACATCTTTTCCATCACTTTTGTGGCCAGCATAATTTTTTTTCCTTCAAAGTTCGCATCCCCATTGAAGTCTATTGCGGTTCGCGAACTTTAACGCGAACCGAACCTTCCGTGGAAGTTCGCGAACCTAAAATCGGAGGTTCGGCCCAACTCTATTTAAATATAGATATCATATCAAAAATGTAGGCATTGTAAAGTTCTTGGTAATTCAAGTTGCTAGATAGCTAGTTGCAGTAGCTGTTTTCAAATATATTCTCAATAAAGCATATATATTAACATCTCATTGTTGAAGTTGCTTTTCCACTTCATGTTTCCAGTATTTTGCAGTAATTCTCTCTTGGATTTATCAGGATCTTTATCACTGATTTAAAAGTCTCTTGAAACTTATGTTGTAGTCTGTCAGCATTCTTGTATGTAAATCTTGGCATGTTTACTTTCGCAAACAAAAGTCAAATGTGATAGATTATCTTGTAGATTAAGTTTGATATATGGTTGTTTTCTTGTTAAGCACAGTCTCTTCTCATGGCAATACTTAAAGAGAACCTGAGGTGGGATTATATTATGGCTGTGGGGCACAGAGGCTGGTTGTGCGCACTAAGACCAGCCTCCGTTGCCCCATGGTGTGCCTCCAGGACCCCCCTGCGCGCCGCTATACCCCCCGCAGTGCTGATGACAATGTTTACCTAAGCGCTGTCTGTCAGCGCCACTCCCCCGCCTCCTCCGCATCGGCGCTACCTGCCTGTGTCCCTTCCCTCCTGCTGATAGGAGGGAAGTGACGCGGGCGGGTAGCGCCGATACGGAGGAGGCAGGGGGGCGGCGCTAACAGACAGGCATAGGTAAACATTGTGCTGGCGACACGCTGCATGTCGCTAGCACTGCGGGGGGTATAGCGGCGCGCAGGGGGTCCTGGAGGCACACCATGGGGCAACGGAGGCTGGTCTTAGTGTGCACAACCAGCCTCTGTGCCCCAGTAACATAATTAAATCCCACCATCCCACTTTAATGTAGTTACACGCTTGATCCTGGATACGTCATGTGTAGATTTTCTCTCTGATTGAAGTAGTTCTTCACACTAATCATTCATTAGTATTGGAATCAGTAATCATTCAGAATTTTGTATTCTGGAAACTTCTTTAACAGGTATCATATAGCTTTCAGTCAAGTATCTGTTATTCTTGTATGCAGTAAGGACCCCCCCCTTGTGCCGCTTTATAGCAATGTAGTATCAGTCCAATGTTTTACTAGCAGTTCAGTCTGCCACTTTAGCGCATTATTGACAATTCAGGCTGTTTAAAACATTTCATCTGTAATATTATCAAATAGTCTCGCAAATAACTCTGTTTTTCTGAGTTGACTATGGCTAGTCATCTTGCATCTATACGTCTAGTGTGTAGGCAGTGGCGTACCTAAGGTATTTGACACCCGGTGCTGGGTCTTAAATTACACCCCCCCCCCCCCCCAAAAAGTAAAGGAGTGTGGCATGCTAAGCACACCATGGCGGGTAATGCCAGGTATAGGTGCCCCCAGTATATGTAGCCTGGAATTGTTGCCCCCAGTATAGGTAGTGTAGTATAGCCACAATAAGCAGTGTCTCCCTACAAAATACATATGATGCAGCAGTGTTTTGCCAAAATATATAATGTGACAGCCATTAGGTAGCCAGATAACCCCCCTTTAGTGCCGGTAGCCAGATGACCTCCACCATTTATTGTATAGGTAGCTAGATAACCCCCCATTTAGGATCGGGAACTAACATTATACCCAATTACAGTATATATAGCCAGATCTCTCTTTAGTATATAGCCATTGTATATAGTCAGACCCCCCTTTAGTATTATAGCCAGCGTATATATTCAGATCCTCCCCTATATATAGCCAATGTATACAGTCAGATCCTCCCCTATATATAGCCAATGTATACAGTCAGATCCTCCCCTATATATAGCCAATGTATACAGTCAGATCCTCCTGTACATAGCCAATGTATACAGTCAGATCCTCCCCTATATATAGCCAATGTATACAGTCAGATCCTCCCCTATATATAGCCAATGTATACAGTCAGATCCTCCCCTATATATAGCCAATGTATACAGTCAGATCCTCCCCTATATATAGCCAATGTATACAGTCAGATCCTCCCCTATATATAGCCAATGTATACAGTCAGATCCTCCCCTATATATAGCCAATGTATACAGTCAGATCCTCCTGTACATAGCCAATGTATACAGTCAGATCCTCCCCTATATATAGCCATTGTATATAGTCAGACCCCCCTTTAGTATTATAGCCAGCGTATATATTCAGATCCTCCCCTATATATAGCCAATGTATACAGTCAGATCCTCCTGTACATAGCCATTGTATATAGACAGATCCCTCGTATATAATCAGATCTCCAGTGTATACAGTTAGATCTCCCCTGTATATGGCCAATGTAATTCTGACTGAGTGACCCCCAGGTGTACACACACACAGAGAGAGAGAGACAGAAGGAAGATAGAGCGGAGAGCGTCAGGAGAGACAGAGCAGAGGACAGGAGGGAGAGAGACCAGAGGGAAAGAGGAGAGAGACAGAGCAGAGAGACAGAGGAGGTAATGAAACAGAGCAAAGAGAGACAGAGCAGAGAGAGATGGGGAGAGAGACAGGCGGGAGAGACAGAGGAGAGAGACAGGGGAGAGAGAGATGGAAGAGAAAGAGAGACAGGAGAGAGAGAGAGAGGGAAGAGAAAGAGAGAGAGACAGAAGGGAGATAGAGCGGAGAGCGTCAGGAGAGAGAGACAGAGCAGAGGACAGGAGGGAGAGAGACCAGAGGGAAAGAGGAGAGAGACAGAGCAGAGAGACAGGAGGGAGAGACAGAGGAGGGAATGAAACAGAGCAAAGAGAGACAGAGCAGAGAGAGATGGGGAGAGAGACAGGCGGGAGAGACAGAGGAGAGAGAGAGACAGGGGAGAGAGAGATGGAAGAGAAAGAGAGACAGGAGAGAGAGAGAGGAAAGAGAAAGAGAGAGAGACAGAAGGGAGAGACAGGTAGAAAAGAGAGCGGAGCGAGACAGGAGGGAGAGACAGAGCAGAGAGAGACAGGAGGGAGAGAGACAGGAGGGGGAGACAGAGAGACAGGAGGACGAGACGAAGACACAGAGAAGAGAGAGAGGAGGGTGAGACAGGAGAGAAAGAGACTGAGTAGAGATAGACATGAGGGAGAGACAGGAGAGAGAGAGATAAACAGGAGGGAGAGAGAGAGAGAGAGAGGAGGAAGAGACAGAGCAGAGAGAGAGAGAGAGAGTCAGGAGGGGGAGACAGAGCAGAGAGAGAGAGAGAGTCAGGAGGGGGAGACAGAGCAGAGAGAGAGAGAGAGACAGGAGGGAGAGAGCAGGAAGAGAAAGAGCAGAGAGACAGGAGGGAGGGACAGAGCAGAGACAGACAGGAGGGAGAGAGAGACAGACAGCAGGGAGAGAGATAGAGCAGGAAGAGAGAGAGAGACAGACAGCAGGGAGAGAGAGAGAGACAACAGGGAGAGAGAGAGAGAGAGCAGGGAGAGAGAGACAGACAGCAGGGAGAGAGAGACAGACAGCAGGGAGAGAGAGACAGACAGCAGGGAGAGAGAGACAGACAGCAGGGAGAGAGAGACAGGAGGGAAGGAGGGAGGGAGAGACAGGAGAGAGGGAGGGAGAGACAGACAGGAGAGAGGGAGGGAGAGAAAGACAGGAGAGAGGGAGGGAGAGACAGGAGGGAGGGAGAGACAGACAGGAGGGAGGGAGAGACAGACAGACAGGAGGGAGGGAGAGACAGACAGGGAGAGAGAGACAGACAGCAGGGATAGAGAGAGAGAGAGAGAGACAGCAGGGAGAGAGAGAGAGAGAGAGAGAGAGAGAGAGAGAGAGAGAGATAGACAGCAGGGAGAGACAGACAGACAGGAGGGAGAGAGAGACAGACAGGAGAGAGGGAGGGAGGGACAGACAGGAGAGAGGGAGGGAGAGACAGACAGGAGAGAGGGAGGGAGAGACAGACAGGAGAGAGGGAGGGAGAGACAGACAGGAGAGAGGGAGGGAGAGACAGACAGGAGGGAGGGAGGGAGAGAGACAGGAGGGAGGGAGAGACAGACAGGATGGAGGGAGGGAGAGACAGACAGGAGGGAAGGAGGGAGAGACAGACAGGAGGGAGGGAGACAGAGACAGACAGGAGGGAGGGAGACAGAGACAGACAGGAGGGAGGGAGACATACAGGAGGGAGGGAGACATACAGGAGGGAGGGAGAGACAGAGGAGAGACAGACAGGAGGGAGGGCAGGAGAGAGGGCGAGACAGACAGGAGGGAGGGAGAGACAGACAGGAGGGAGGGAGAGACAGAGGAGAGACAGACAGGAGGGAGGGCAGGAGAGAGGGCGAGACAGACAGGAGGGAGGGAGGGAGGGACAGACAGGAGAGAGGGAGGGAGAGACAGACAGGAGAGAGGGAGGGAGAGACAGACAGGAGAGAGGGAGGGAGAGACAGACAAGAGAGAGGGAGGGAGAGACAGACAGGAGAGAGGGAGGGAGAGACAGACAGGAGGGAGGGAGGGAGAGACAGACAGGAGGGAGGGAGAGACAGGAGGGAGGGAGACACAGGAGGGAGAGAGAGACAGACAGCAGGGATAGAGAGAGAAAGAGAGAGAGACAGCAGGGAAAGAGAGAGAGAGAGAGAGAGAGAGAGAGAGAGAGAGAGAGAGACAGCAGGGAGAGACAGACAGACAGGAGGGAGAGAGAGACAGAGAGGAGAGAGGGAGGGAGAGACAGAGAGGAGAGAGGGAGGGAGGGACAGACAGGAGAGAGGGAGGGAGAGACAGACAGGAGAGAGGGAGGGAGAGACAGACAGGAGGGAGGGAGGGAGAGACAGACAGGAGGGAGGGAGGGAGAGACAGACAGGAGGGAGGGAGGGAGGGAGGGAGGGAGGGAGAGAGACAGGAGGGAGGGAGGGAGGGAGGGAGAGAGACAGGAGGGAGACAGAGACAGACAGGAGGGAGACAGAGACAGACAGGAGGGAGGGAGACAGAGACAGACAGGAGGGAGGGAGACAGAGACAGACAGGAGGGAGGGAGACAGAGACAGACAGGAGGGAGGGAGACATACAGGAGGGAGGGAGACATACAGGAGGGAGGGAGACATACAGGAGGGAGGGAGAGACAGAGGAGAGACAGACAGGAGGGAGGGCAGGAGAGAGGGCGAGACAGACAGGAGGGAGGGAAAGACAGACAGGAGGGAGGGAGAGACAAAGGAGAGACAGACAGGAGGGAGGGCAGGAGAGAGGGCGAGACAGACAGGAGGGAGGGAGAGACAGACAGGAGGGAGGGAGGGAGAGACAGACAGGAGGGAGGGAGAGACGGGAGGGAGGGAGACCCAGGAGGGAGGGAGAGACAGACAGGAGGGAGGGAGAGACAGACAGGAGGGAGGGAGAGACAGACAGGAGGGAGGGAGAGACAGACAGCAGGGAGGGAGAGACAGACAGCAGGGATAGAGAGAGAGAGAGAGACAGCAGGGAGAGAGAGAGAGAGAGAGAGAGAGAGAGAGAGACAGCAGGGAGAGACAGACAGACAGGAGAGAGAGAGAGACAGACAGGAGAGAGAGAGAGACAGACAGGAGAGAGAGAGAGACAGACAGGAGAGAGGGAGGGAGGGACAGACAGGAGAGAGGGAGGGAGAGACAGACAGGAGAGAGGGAGGGAGAGACAGACAGGAGAGAGGGAGGGAGAGACAGACAAGAGAGAGGGAGGGAGAGACAGACAGGAGAGAGGGAGGGAGAGACAGACAGGAGAGAGGGAGGGAGAGACAGACAGGAGAGAGGGAGGGAGAGACAGACAGGAGGGAGGGAGAGACAGACAGGATGGAGGGAGGGAGAGACAGACAGGAGACAGAGACAGACAGGAGGGAGGGAGACAGAGACAGACAGGAGGGAGGGAGACAGAGACAGACAGGAGGGAGAGAGACAGAGACAGACAGGAGGGAGGGAGACAGAGACAGACAGGAGGGAGGGAGACACAGAGACAGACAGGAGGGAGGGAGACAGAGACAGACAGGAGGGAGGGAGACAGAGACAGACAGGAGGGAGGGAGACATACAGGAGGGAGGGAGACATACAGGAGGGAGGGAGAGACAGAGGAGAGACAGACAGGAGGGAGGGCAGGAGAGAGGGCGAGACAGACAGGAGGGAGGGAGAGACAGACAGGAGGGAGGGAGAGACAGAGGAGAGACAGACAGGAGGGAGGGCAGGAGAGAGGGCGAGACAGACAGGAGGGAGGGAGAGACAGACAGGAGGGAGGGAGAGACAGACAGGAGGGAGGGAGGGAGAGACAGACAGGAGGGAGGGAGGGAGAGACAGACAGGAGGGAGGGAGAAACAGACAGGAGGGAGGGGGGGAGACAGACAGGAGGGAGGGGGGGGAGACAGACAGGAGGGAGGGGGGGAGACAGACAGTAGGGAGGGGGGGGGGAAACAGATAGGAGGGAGGGGGGAGAGACAGACAGTAGGGAGGGGGGGGGGAAACAGATAGGAGGGAGGGGGAGATAGGAGGGAGGGGGAGACAGACAGGAGGGAGAGATAGAGGTGTACTGTCCAGCGGAAGTGTCACATTGTAATGTTCACCAAAGGTGTACCTGGGTGGCCCAGCTTGTCGGGAGATGAGCAGCCACAGGGAAGCGGCAGGCAGGCGGCATCTAGTTGTCATGGCTGCAGCGGTGGAGGAGCTGCAGCATGGATGAAAACTGTGCCTCTGGGTTCCCCGTGAGCCTGGAAGGAGGTGCAGAGCAAGTCTTCCCTTGGAAGCATTTGGCGTCTGGTGATAGTCCCAGGGTGCTGCGGTGACGCGGAGGCGGCAGCAGCAGCAGCCGTGGTGGGGATCATGGCAGACATCCCATGTGCGTCCCACGTGCAGCCCTGAGCGGCTTCCCGCTGAAGGTGGATTTCCGGAGGATGGCTGAACTGACAGCCGAGGTGACGGAGGCGGGGCCAAAAGGGGTTTTAGCCGGCTGCCAATAGAAGGGAGGCGGAGCATGTACTGCTGGCTTAAAATCTGTGATAGGTTGGGCTGGCTTCTTTGACACCCCCATCCCCACCTGTCACCCGGTGCGTGGCGCCCCTGTGCGCCCAATGGACAGAACGCCACTGTGTGTAGGACAGTCTTTGCACACCATGTCACTTGAAGGCGTTTCACTCTCTTAGTTTCTTCAGTACTTCTCTTGTATATATACGGATTAGGTATTTAATTGATATTTGAACTGTTCTTGCTCTTTAGGTCATGTAGCGTGTGCTCCTCTAATTATGGTGCATCTTCCTTTTCCACCATTAGGCAATAACTTGTATGCAAGAACCAGTCATAGGGCAATTTCATTTGTCCCAGGAAGCTTTCTTGAAACTTGAAAAGGATGAGTAACAACGGTCATCTCCAAGTTGTATTATTAAACGGAACGTTGTATTGTTTTCATTATCAGTCACTATACAGAGCTGTGTGCAGATTTACGATAGTCCCTTGCTGAACATATCTTTTCACCATTTAGGATATTTTCATCTCTCTTGGAATGCAAACAAATGTTAAACTGTCCTGCTACATTAAGTTAAACGCTGCTACATTATGTGGATTTTGTAGAAAAACACTGTCACATTATGTGCCATTTGGGGGAAACAGCTTCCTAATTTTGTGTATTTTGTAGGAAAATGTTGCCAATTATGTGAATTTCTGGTCAAATAATACTGCTAATACTGGGGCACACTAGACAACTTAAACTGGAGAGGGGGCTGCTTATACTGGGGACACACCTGACTATCTAAACTGGAGAGGGGGCTGCTAATACTGGGACACACCTGACTATCTAAACTGGAGAGGGGGCTGCTTATACTGGGGCACAACTGACTATCTAAACTGGAGAGGGGGCTGCTTATACTGGGACACACCTGACTATCTAAACTGGAGAGGGGGCTGCTTATACTGGGACACACCTGACTATCTAAACTGGAGAGGGGGCTGCTTATACTGGGGCACAACTGACTATCTAAACTGGAGAGGGGGCTGCTTATACTGGGACACACCTGACTATCTAAACTGGAGAGGGGGCTGCTAATACTGGGACACACCTGACTATCTAAACTGGAGAGGGGGCTGCTAATACTGGGACACACCTGACTATCTAAACTGGAGAGGGGGCTGCTAATACTGGGACACACCTGACTATCTAAACTGGAGAGGGGACTGCTAATACTGGGGCACACCTGACTATCTAAACTGGAGAGGGGCTGCTTATACTGGGACACACCTGACTATCTAAACTGGAGAGGGGGCTGCTTATACTGGGGCACAACTGACTATCTAAACTGGAGAGGGGGCTGCTTATACTGGGACACACCTGACTACATAAACTGGAGAGGGGGCTGCTAATACTGGGACACACCTGACTATCTAAACTGGAGAGGGGGCTGCTTATACTGGGACACACCTGACTATCTAAACTGGAGAGGGGGCTGCTTATACTGGGACACACCTGACTATCTAAACTGGAGAGGGGGCTGCTTTTACTGGGACACACCTGACTATCTAAACTGGAGAGGGGGCTGCTAATACTGGGACACACCTGACTATCTAAACTGGAGAGGGGGCTGCTAATACTGGGACACACCTGACTATCTAAACTGGAGAGGGGGCTGCTAATACTGGGACACACCTGACTATCTACACTGGAGAGGTGGCTGCTAATACTGGGGTACACCTGACTATCTAAACTGGAGAGGGGGCTGCTTATACTGGGACACACCTGACTATCTAAAGTGGAGAGGGGGCTGCTTATACTGGGACACACCTGACTATCTAAAGTGGAGAGGGGGCTGCTTATACTGGGACACACCTGACTATCTAAACTGGAGAGGGGGCTGCTTATACTGGGACACACCTGACTATCTAAACTGGAGAGGGGGCTGCTTATACTGGGACACACCTGACTATCTAAACTGGAGAGGGGGCTGCTTATACTGGGACACACCTGACTATCTAAACTGGAGAGGGGGCTGCTTATACTGGGACACACCTGACTATCTAAACTGGAGAGGGGGCTGCTTATACTGGGACACACCTGACTATCTAAACTGGAGAGGGGGCTGCTAATACTGGGACACACCTGACTATCTAAACTGGAGAGGGGGCTGCTTATACTGGGACACACCTGACTATCTAAACTGGAGAGGTGGCTGCTAATACTGGGGTACACCTGACTATCTACACTGGAGAGGGGGCTGCTTATACTGGGACACACCTGACTATCTAAACTGGAGAGGGGGCTGCTTATACTGGGACACTCCTGACTTTCTAAACTGGAGAGGGGGCTGCTAATACTGGGGACACACCAGACTATCTAAGCTGGAGAGGGGGCTGCTTATACTGGGGCACAACTGACTATCTAAACTGGAGAGGGGGCTGCTTATACTGGGACACACCTGACTACATAAACTGGAGAGGGGGCTGCTAATACTGGGACACACCTGACTATCTAAACTGGAGAGGGGGCTGCTAATACTGGGACACACCTGACTATCTAAGCTGGAGAGGGGGCTGCTAATACTGGGACACACCTGAGTATCTAAACTGGAGAGGGGGCTGCTTATACTGGGACACACCTGACTATCTAAACTGGAGAGGGGGCTGCTTATACTGGGACACACCTGACTATCTAAACTGGAGAGGGGGCTGCTTATACTGGGACACACCTGACTATCTAAACTGGAGAGGGGGCTGCTTATACTGGGACACACCTGACTATCTAAACTGGAGAGGGGGCTGCTTATACTGGGACACACCTGACTATCTAAACTGGAGAGGGGGCTGCTAATACTGGGACACACCTGACTATCTAAACTGGAGAGGGGGCTGCTTATACTGGGACACACCTGACTATCTAAACTGGAGAGGGGGCTGCTTATACTGGGACACACCTGACTATCTAAGCTGGAGAGGGGGCTGATAATACTGGGGACACACCAGACTATCTAAACTGGAGAGGGGGCTGCTTATACTGGGACACACCTGACTATCTAAACTGGAGAGGGGGCTGCTAATACTGGGGTACACCTGACTATCTAAACTGGAGAGGGGGCTGCTAATACTGGGGCACACCTGACTATCTAAGCTGGAGAGGGGGCTGCTAATACTGGGGCACACCTGACTATCTAAACTGGAGAGGGGGCTGCTAATACTGGGACACACCTCACTATCTACACTGGAGAGGTGGCTGCTAATACTGGGGTACACCTGACTATCTAAACTGGAGAGGGGGCTGCTTATACTGGTGGCACAACTGCCTACCTACACTGCAGAAGAGGACTATCCAATACTGAGGGCACACCTGTGTACCTATAGTGTGGGGGGGAGGGGGTTCATTGGCTACCTGGATCGGTGGTTGAACTAAAACTAGGGGCATATTTTGCTTCTGGGATGGGGGGCGGGGGGGGGGGGGGGTACATTGCTTTGTTACCAGGGCTGGCGCTTCCATAGAGGCAAAGAGGGCCATTGCCCCAGGGCACCAGAACCTATAGGGCCCCCAAGGTGTCCCCCCTCCTCTCCAGCTATGGTGACCCTACGCATGCCTGCAGGGGGTAAGGAAGAGAAGACATCCAGAGCATAGAGCATGGTGCTGCCTCATCTGGCAGCCAGCTCGAAGGCCCAGGGTGGTAAATTTGCTGTGGGGGGTGGGGCTGTGCTGGGGGGCCACATTGTAGGAAGAACCGGCCCTGTTTGTGGGCCATGCATCAAGCTGCATGTAGTAATAGGCTATTGGACTCACTGAGACCGCACCCTCCTGTATCTGTGACTGCCGTTACACTTTGTCCTTCTGTATTTTGCAGGATGGCGTGGCTGAGCAAGGTGGGCAGTCCCAGTTCCCGGATCGATCGGACTGTATTTTCTGATGAGAAGGTCATCCCTAAGCTTCAGTACAACGGATTCGGCACTAGATACTAAACAATGACTCGGAAGTGATATAAGTGACGCCCTCTGATGATCGCAGGCTGGAGATTGCTCTATATTTGCACAGCACATGTTAGCCTAGATTCCGGTGCTGCCATGTTGTGATGAATCTGTTGTAATAAACGCTGCTGTGGTGAGGCTGCCAGTCGCTTCTGTAGCAGAACATCGGGGATGATTTCCAGCAAGGTTGGGAAACACTGCAGAATATACACGAGTCAGGCAAAAACGGCGCTGCTACTGAGAGAGCACGCTGCCTCAGGCCAAAATGAGAATTACATCTATAGCGGCACTCAGTCACGTCTCTATGGTTACAGGGTGTTGCGTGACGCACCAGGGTATTATACACTGGATGTCAGCTTGTAATACGCTGGCACGTCCTGACGTTGCATCATGTGACGTCCTGTTGCCATGGAGACGCGATGCAGAAAGTGGTAATTGAAGGTGAGATTCAAATCACCTGCAGCCCGCTCACAACTCTGCAAGGAGGGGGAAGGAAGGGAGGGGGGGGGTGTGAAATGTGAAGAATGCGGCCCGTGGTCCGCAGCATGTGGCCCATGCCATGTTTAGATTGCCCAGCCCCTAGTTACACTGTCAGGAAGGTTAACCTCACTGGCTCCATGGTGCTCTGGCCCTTTAAGGACTACAGTCCTTTTCTAATGAAATGAAAAAAAATGTCAGTAAAATACATCATACTAGTAAAAAGGCCCGCCTGTTAAAAAAACGTGCGCTAGGTCACAGCCGCTACCCCCCCCCGCAATGCGCGCCCATACGCGTCCTGCTTGCTCCTTCCCCACCACTGTCTGAAGTATAGGCACACAGGGAGCTGCTTGCCTGGCAGCTGGAAAAAGTGGTTATTTCCCAGAATGCAATGAGGACCTCTGTGAGCCCCACACAGCAAACTGTCAGATCCGACCCTGTGTCCTAACTGCCCTGGCTGCGCACATGCTCAGTACAGAAACGCCAGAGACACACAACCATTCAGCTGGTGAGGCAGGGACACTTGCATTTTATTGTATAGGATGTGGTCCATTACAATGCAGCGATGTTTACATGCCTATAATATCATATGGGCCGTCCATTCACATGCAGCAACACAGCGTACAGAACACCCATAGTGTAAACACAGAATAACTAATCCAGAATAATCAGCTGATGTCATGTCACCTTTATATATATATGGCAATCAGCTGATGTCCTGTCACTGTCACCTGTATACATATGGCAATCAGCTGATGTCATGTCACCTTTATATATATATGGCAATCAGCTGATGTCCTGTCACTGTCACCTGTATACATATGGCAATCAGCTGATGTCATGTCACTTGTATACATATGGCAATCAGCTGATGTCATGTCACCTGTATACATATGGCAATCAGCTGATGTCATGTCACCTGTATACATATGGCAATCAGCTGATGTCATGTCACCTGTATACATATGGCAATCAGCTGATGTCATGTCACCTGTATACATATGGCAATCAGCTGATGTCATGTCGCCTGTATACATATGGCAATCAGCTGATGTCATGTCACCTGTATACATATGGCAATCAGCTGATGTCATGTCACCTGTATACATATGGCAATCAGCTGATGTCATGTCACTGTCACCTGTATACATATGGCAAACAGCTGATGTCATGTCACCTGTATACACATGGCAAACAGCTGATGTCATGTCACCTGTATACATATGGCAATCAGCTGATGTCATGTCACCTGTATACATATGGCAATCAGCTGATGTCATGTCACTGTCACCTGTATACACATGGCAAACAGCTGATGTCATGTCACCTGTATACACATGGCAAACAGCTGATGTCATGTCACCTGTATACATATGGCAATCAGCTGATGTCATGTCACCTGTATACATATGGCAATCAGCTGATGTCATGTCACCTGTATACATATGGCAATCAGCTGATGTCATGTCACTGTCACCTGTATACATATGGCAATCAGCTGATGTCCTGTCATGTCACCTGTATACATATGGCAATCAGCTGATGTCATGTCACCTGTATACATATGGCAATCAGCTGATGTCATGTCACCTGTATACATATGGCAATCAGCTGATGTCATGTCACCTGTATACATATGGCAATCAGCTGATGTCATTCACCTGTATACATATGGCAATCAGCTGATGTCATGTCACCTGTATACATATGGCAAACAGCTGATGTCATGTCACCTGTATACATATGGCAATCAGCTGATGTCCTGTCATGTCACCTGTATACATATGGCATTCAGCTGATGTCATGTCACCTGTATACATATGGCAATCAGCTGATGTCCTGTCATGTCACCTGTATACATATGGCAATCAGCTGATGTCCTGTCATGTCACCTGTATACATATGGCAATCAGCTGATGTCCTGTCATGTCACCTGTATACATATGGCAATCAGCTGATGTCATGTCCCTGTCACCTGTATACATATGGCAATCAGCTGATGTCATGTCACCTGTATACATATGGCAATCAGCTGATGTCATGTCACCTGTATACATATGGCAATCAGCTGATGTCATGTCACCTGTATACATATGGCAAACAGCTGATGTCATGTCATGTCACCTGTATACATATGGCAATCAGCTGATGTCATGTCACTGTCACCTGTATACATATGGCAATCAGCTGATGTCATGTCACCTGTATACATATGGCAATCAGCTGATGTCATGTCACCTGTATACATATGGCAATCAGCTGATGTCATGTCACCTGTATACATATGGCAATCAGCTGATGTCTTGTCCCTGTCACCTGTATACATATGGCAATCAGCTGATGTCCTGTCATGTCACCTGTATACATATGGCAATCAGCTGATGTCATGTCACCTGTATACATATGGCAATCAGCTGATGTCCTGTCATGTCACCTGTATACATATGGCAATCAGCTGATGTCATGTCACTGTCACCTGTATACATATGGCAATCAGCTGATGTCATGTCACCTGTATACATATGGCAATCAGCTGATGTCATGTCACCTGTATACATATGGCAAACAGCTGATGTCATTTCACCTGTATACATATGGCAATCAGCTGATGTCATGTCACCTGTATACATATGGCAATCAGCTGATGTCATGTCATGTCACCTGTATACATATGGCAATCAGCTGATGTCTTGTCCCTGTCACCTGTATACATATGGCAATCAGCTGATGTCATGTCCCTGTCACCTGTATACATATGGCAAACAGCTGATGTCATGTTACCTGTATACATATGTCAATCAGCTGATGTCGTGTCACCTGTATACATATGGCAATCAGCTGATGTCATGTCATGTCACCTGTATAGATATGGCAATCAGCTAATGTCGTGTCACTGTCACCTGTATACATATGGCAAACAGCTGATGTCATGTTACCTGTATACATATGTCAATCAGCTGATGTCGTGTCACCTGTATACATATGGCAATCAGCTGATGTCATGTCATGTCACCTGTATAGATATGGCAATCAGCTAATGTCGTGTCACTGTCACCTGTATACATATGGCAATCAGCTGATGTCATGTCACCTGTATACATATGACAATCAGATGATGTCATGTCCCTGTCACCTGTATACATATGGCAATCAGCTGATGTCATGTCACCTTTATACATATGGCAATCAGCTGATGTCATGTCACCTGTATACATATGGCAATCAGCTGATGTCATGTCACCTGTATACATATGGCAATCAGCTGATGTCATGTCACTGTCACCTGTATACATATGGCAATCAGCTGATGTCATGTCATGTCACCTGTATACATATGGCAAACAGCTGATGTCATGTCACCTGTATACATATGGCAATCAGCTGATGTCATGTCACCTGTATACATATGGCAAACAGCTGATGTCATGTCACCTGTATACATATGGCAATCAGCTGATGTCATGTCACCTGTATACATATGGCAATCAGCTGATGTCATGTCATGCCACCTGTATACATATGGCAATCAGCTGATGTCTTGTCCCTGTCACCTGTATACATATGGCAATCAGCTGATGTCATGTCCCTGTCACCTGTATACATATGGCAAACAGCTGATGTCATGTTACCTGTATACATATGTCAATCAGCTGATGTCGTGTCACCTGTATACATATGGCAATCAGCTGATGTCATGTCATGTCACCTGTATAGATATGGCAATCAGCTAATGTCGTGTCACTGTCACCTGTATACATATGGCAAACAGCTGATGTCATGTTACCTGTATACATATGTCAATCAGCTGATGTCGTTTCACCTGTATACATATGGCAATCAGCTGATGTCATGTCATGTCACCTGTATAGATATGGCAATCAGCTAATGTCGTGTCACTGTCACCTGTATACATATGGCAATCAGCTGATGTCATGTCACCTGTATACATATGACAATCAGATGATGTCATGTCCCTGTCACCTGTATACATATGGCAATCAGCTGATGTCATGTCACCTTTATACATATGGCAATCAGCTGATGTCATGTCACCTGTATACATATGGCAATCAGCTGATGTCATGTCACCTGTATACATATGGCAATCAGCTGATGTCATGTCACTGTCACCTGTATACATATGGCAATCAGCTGATGTCATGTCATGTCACCTGTATACATATGGCAATCAGCTGATGTCATGTCATGTCACCTGTATACACATGGCAATCAGCTGATGTCATGTCACCTGTATACATATGGCAATCAGCTGATTTCATGTCACCTGTATGCATATGGCAATCAGCTGATGTCATGTCACCTGTATACATATGGCAATCAGCTGATGTCATCTCATGTCACCTGTATAGATATGGCAATCAGCTGATGTCATGTCACTGTCACCTGTATACATATGGCAATCAGCTGATGTCATGTCACTGTCACCTGTATACATATGGCAATCAGCTGATGTCATGTCACTGTCACCTGTATACATATGGCAATCAGCTGATGTCATGTCATGTCACCTGTATACATATGGCAATCAGCTGATGTCATGTCACCTGTATACATATGGCAATCAGCTGATGTCATGTCACCTGTATACATATGGCAATCAGCTGATGTCATGTCACCTGTATACATATGGCAATCAGCTGATGTCATGTCATGTCACCTGTATACATATGGCAATCAGCTGATGTCATGTCACTGTCACCTGTATACTTATGGCAATCAGCTGATGTCATGTCACCTGTATACATATGGCAATCAGCTGATGTCATGTCACCTGTATACATATGGCAATCAGCTGATATCATGTCACTGTCATCTGTATACATATGGCAATCAGCTGATGTCATGTCACCTGTATACATTGGGCAATCAGCTGATGTCATGTCACCTGTATACATTGGGCAATCAGCTGATGTCCTGTCATGTCACCTGTATACATATGGCAATCAGCTGATGTCCTGTCACCTGTATACATATGGCAATCAGCTGATGCCATGTCACCTGTATACATATGGCAAACAGCTGATGTCATGTCACTGTCACCTGTATACATATGGCAATCAGCTGATGTCATGTCACTTGTATGCATATGGCAATCAGCTGATGTCATGTCACTGTCACCTGTATACATTTGGCAATCAGCTGATGTCATGTCACTGTCACCTGTATACATATGGCAATCAGCTGATGTCCTGTCATGTCACCTGTATACATATGGCATTTAGCTGATGTCATGTCACTGTCACCTGTATACATATGGCAATCAGCTGATGTCCTGTCATGTCACCTGTATACATATGGCAATCAGCTGATGTCATGTCACTGTCATCTGTATACATATGGCAATCAGCTGATGTCCTGTCATGTCACCTGTATACATATGGCAATCAGCTGATGTCATGTCACCTGAATACATATGGCAATCAGCTGATGTCATGTCACCTGTATACATATGGCAATCAGCTGATGTCATGTCACCTGTATACATATGGCAATCAGCTGATGTCATGTCATCTGTATACACATGGCAATCAGCTGATGTCATGTCATCTGTATACATATGGCAATCAGCTGATGTCATGTCACCTGTATACATATGGCAATCAGCTGATGTAATGTCACTGTATACGGGATCGGTTGAAAAGGGCGCCCGAGGTGCCTGTATGAAAAGGGCGCCGCCATAGACATCAATGTTATTTCTCGAAATATGGGCTACAAGGTGTAGAAAAGGGCGCCCGAGTTTTGATATAGGCTACAAGCGGGCTCCCCTTTGTAGCCCATATTTTTTCGGCTACAAGGTTTTCGGCTACAAGCGGGCTCCCCTTTGTAGCCCATATTTTTTCGGCTACAAGGTTTTCGGCTACAAGCGGGCTCCCCTTTGTAGCCCGTATTTTTTTCGGCTACAGTAAGGTGCCCCTCTGTAGCCCATATTATTGCCTTTTTTTTGTAGCCTAAGTTTTTATATGGGCTACAAGCACTGTAAGCTGAATTATTTCATTACCCCACTATCCATGGCGGCCTGGAGGGGGAATAGTAATTAACACATCCCGGAGTTTTTTTGTAGCCGAAGTTTTTATATGGGCTACACCAAGCGTCTTTTTTGTAGCCGAAGTTTATATGGGCTACACCAGGCGCCTTTTTTGTAGCCGAAGTTGGTATATATATGGGCTCCACCAGGCGCCCTTTTTTACCGGCGCCCTTTTCATGTAGACCCACTGTATACATATGGCAATCAGCTGATGTCATGTCATGTCACCTGTATACACATGGCAATCAGCTGATGTCATGTCACCTGTATACATATGGCAATCAGCTGATGTCATGTCATGTCACCTGTATAGATATGGCAATCAGCTGATGTCATGTCACTGTCACCTGTATACATTTGGCAATCAGCTGATGTCATGTCACCTGTATACATATGGCAATCAGCTGATGTCATGTCACTGTCACCTGTATACATATGGCAATCAGCTGATGTCATGTCATGTCACCTGTATACACATGGCAAACAGCTGATGTCATGTCACCTGTATACATATGGCAATCAGCTGATGTCATGTCACCTGTATACATTTGGCAATCAGCTGATGTCATGTCACCTGTATACATATGGCAATCAGCTGATGTCATGTCACCTGTATACATATGGCAATCAGCTGATGTCATGTCACCTGTATACACATGGCAATCAGCTGAGGTCTTGCTTACCAAGAAAGGTTAGATAAACTGGGTTTATTTAGTCTAGAGAAAAGACGCCTTAGAGGAGATCTAATTAACATGTATAAATACATTAGAGGGCAATATAATAGCTTGGAGGATGAGCTTTTTGTCCCTAGGCCTTCTCAAAGGTCTAGAGGACATGAGCTGCGCATGGAGGAAAAACGTTTTAGCCATTTATTTAGGAAAGGGTTCTTTACAGTAAGAGTGGTTAAGATGTGGAATGCATTGCCACAGGAAGTCTTTATGGCAAACTCTATACCTGCATTTAAAGGGGGCTTAGATGCTTTCCTTGCGTTGAAAGACATCCATGGCTACAATTACTAGGTTATGCCTAATGATGTTGATCCAGGGATTTTATCTGATTGCCATCTGGAGTCAGGAAGGAATTTTTCCCATTTGGGGCTAATTGGACCATGCCTGGTGGGGTTTTTTTCGCCTTCCTCTGGATCAACAGGGGTATGTGGGGGACGGGCTGGAGTTGTACTTTGTACTGGTTGAACTCGATGGACGTATGTCTTTTTTCAGCCAAAATAACTATGTAACTATGTAACTATGTCATGTCACCTGTATACATTTGGCAATCAGCTGATGTCATGTCACCTGTATACATATGGCAATCAGCTGATGTCATGTCACCTGTATACATATAGCAATCAGCTGATGTCATGTCACCTGTATACATATGGCAATCAGCTGATGTCATGTCATGTCACCTGTATAGATATGGCATTTAGCTGATGTCATGTCACTGTCACCTGTATACATTTGGCAATCAGCTGATGTCATGTCACCTGTATACATATGGCAATCAGCTGATGTCATGTCACCTGTATACATATGGCAATCAGCTGATGTCATGTCACTTGTATGCATATGGCAATCAGCTGATGTCATGTCACTTGTATGCATATGGCAATCAGCTGATGTCATGTCACTGTATACATATGGCAATCAGCTGATGTCATGTCACTTGTATGCATATGGCAATCAGCTGATGTCATGTCACTTGTATGCATATGGCAATCAGCTGATGTCATGTCACTTGTATGCATATGGCAATCAGCTGATGTCATGTCACTGTCACCTGTATACATTTGGCAATCAGCTGATGTCATGTCACTGTCACCTGTATACATTTGGCAATCAGCTGATGTCATGTCATGTCACCTGTATACATATGGCAATCAGCTGATGTCATGTCACCTGTATACATATGGCAATCAGCTGATGTCATGTCATGTCACCTGTATACATATGGCAATCAGCTGATGTCATGTCACCTGTATACATATGGCAATCAGCTGATGTCATGTCACCTGTATACATTGGGCAATCAGCTGATGTCATGTCACCTGTATACATATGGCAATCAGCTGATGTCATGTCACCTGTATACATATGGCAATCAGCTGATGTCATATCACCTGTATACATATGGCAATCAGCTGATGTCATGTCACTGTCACCTGTATACATATGGCAAACAGCTGATGTCATGTCACCTGTATACACATGGCAAACAGCTGATGTCATGTCACCTGTATACATATGGCAATCAGCTGATGTCATGTCACCTGTATACATATGGCAATCAGCTGATGTCATGTCACTGTCACCTGTATACACATGGCAAACAGCTGATGTCATGTCACCTGTATACACATGGCAAACAGCTGATGTCATGTCACCTGTATACATATGGCAATCAGCTGATGTCATGTCACCTGTATACATATGTCAATCAGCTGATGTCGTGTCACCTGTATACATATGGCAATCAGCTGATGTCATGTCATGTCACCTGTATAGATATGGCAATCAGCTAATGTCGTGTCACTGTCACCTGTATACATATGGCAATCAGCTGATGTCATGTCACCTGTATACATATGACAATCAGATGATGTCATGTCCCTGTCACCTGTATACATATGGCAATCAGCTGATGTCATGTCACCTTTATACATATGGCAATCAGCTGATGTCATGTCACCTGTATACATATGGCAATCAGCTGATGTCATGTCACCTGTATACATATGGCAATCAGCTGATGTCATGTCACTGTCACCTGTATACATATGGCAATCAGCTGATGTCATGTCATGTCACCTGTATACATATGGCAAACAGCTGATGTCATGTCACCTGTATACATATGGCAATCAGCTGATGTCATGTCACCTGTATACATATGGCAAACAGCTGATGTCATGTCACCTGTATACATATGGCAATCAGCTGATGTCATGTCACCTGTATACATATGGCAATCAGCTGATGTCATGTCATGCCACCTGTATACATATGGCAATCAGCTGATGTCTTGTCCCTGTCACCTGTATACATATGGCAATCAGCTGATGTCATGTCCCTGTCACCTGTATACATATGGCAAACAGCTGATGTCATGTTACCTGTATACATATGTCAATCAGCTGATGTCGTGTCACCTGTATACATATGGCAATCAGCTGATGTCATGTCATGTCACCTGTATAGATATGGCAATCAGCTAATGTCGTGTCACTGTCACCTGTATACATATGGCAAACAGCTGATGTCATGTTACCTGTATACATATGTCAATCAGCTGATGTCGTTTCACCTGTATACATATGGCAATCAGCTGATGTCATGTCATGTCACCTGTATAGATATGGCAATCAGCTAATGTCGTGTCACTGTCACCTGTATACATATGGCAATCAGCTGATGTCATGTCACCTGTATACATATGACAATCAGATGATGTCATGTCCCTGTCACCTGTATACATATGGCAATCAGCTGATGTCATGTCACCTTTATACATATGGCAATCAGCTGATGTCATGTCACCTGTATACATATGGCAATCAGCTGATGTCATGTCACCTGTATACATATGGCAATCAGCTGATGTCATGTCACTGTCACCTGTATACATATGGCAATCAGCTGATGTCATGTCATGTCACCTGTATACATATGGCAATCAGCTGATGTCATGTCATGTCACCTGTATACATTGGGCAATCAGCTGATGTCATGTCACCTGTATACATATGGCAATCAGCTGATTTCATGTCACCTGTATGCATATGGCAATCAGCTGATGTCATGTCACCTGTATACATATGGCAATCAGCTGATGTCATCTCATGTCACCTGTATAGATATGGCAATCAGCTGATGTCATGTCACTGTCACCTGTATACATATGGCAATCAGCTGATGTCATGTCACTGTCACCTGTATACATATGGCAATCAGCTGATGTCATGTCACTGTCACCTGTATACATATGGCAATCAGCTGATGTCATGTCATGTCACCTGTATACATATGGCAATCAGCTGATGTCATGTCACCTGTATACATATGGCAATCAGCTGATGTCATGTCACCTGTATACATATGGCAATCAGCTGATGTCATGTCACCTGTATACATATGGCAATCAGCTGATGTCATGTCATGTCACCTGTATACATATGGCAATCAGCTGATGTCATGTCACTGTCACCTGTATACTTATGGCAATCAGCTGATGTCATGTCACCTGTATACATATGGCAATCAGCTGATGTCATGTCACCTGTATACATATGGCAATCAGCTGATGTCATGTCACCTGTATACATATGGCAATCAGCTGATATCATGTCACTGTCATCTGTATACATATGGCAATCAGCTGATGTCATGTCACCTGTATACATTGGGCAATCAGCTGATGTCATGTCACCTGTATACATTGGGCAATCAGCTGATGTCCTGTCATGTCACCTGTATACATATGGCAATCAGCTGATGTCCTGTCACCTGTATACATATGGCAATCAGCTGATGCCATGTCACCTGTATACATATGGCAAACAGCTGATGTCATGTCACTGTCACCTGTATACATATGGCAATCAGCTGATGTCATGTCACTTGTATGCATATGGCAATCAGCTGATGTCATGTCACTGTCACCTGTATACATTTGGCAATCAGCTGATGTCATGTCACTGTCACCTGTATACATATGGCAATCAGCTGATGTCCTGTCATGTCACCTGTATACATATGGCAATCAGCTGATGTCATGTCACTGTCACCTGTATACATATGGCAATCAGCTGATGTCCTGTCATGTCACCTGTATACATATGGCAATCAGCTGATGTCATGTCACTGTCATCTGTATACATATGGCAATCAGCTGATGTCCTGTCATGTCACCTGTATACATATGGCAATCAGCTGATGTCATGTCATCTGTATACATATGGCAATCAGCTGATGTCATGTCACCTGTATACATATGGCAATCAGCTGATGTCATGTCACCTGAATACATATGGCAATCAGCTGATGTCATGTCACCTGTATACATATGGCAATCAGCTGATGTCATGTCACCTGTATACATATGGCAATCAGCTGATGTCATGTCATCTGTATACACATGGCAATCAGCTGATGTCATGTCACCTGTATACATATGGCAATCAGCTGATGTAATGTCACTGTATACGGGATCGGTTGAAAAGGGCGCCCGAGGTGCCTGTATGAAAAGGGCGCCGCCATAGACATCAATGTTATTTCTCGAAATATGGGCTACAAGGTGTAGAAAAGGGCGCCCGAGTTTTGATATAGGCTACAAGCGGGCTCCCCTTTGTAGCCCATATTTTTTCGGCTACAAGGTTTTCGGCTACAAGCGGGCTCCCCTTTGTAGCCCATATTTTTTCGGCTACAAGGTTTTCGGCTACAAGCGGGCTCCCCTTTGTAGCCCGTATTTTTTTCGGCTACAGTAAGGTGCCCCTCTGTAGCCCATATTATTGCCTTTTTTTTGTAGCCTAAGTTTTTATATGGGCTACAAGCACTGTAAGCTGAATTATTTCATTACCCCACTATCCATGGCGGCCTGGAGGGGAAATAGTAATTAACACATCCCGGAGTTTTTTTGTAGCCGAAGTTTTTATATGGGCTACACCAAGCGTCTTTTTTGTAGCCGAAGTTTATATGGGCTACACCAGGCGCCTTTTTTGTAGCCGAAGTTGGTATATATATGGGCTCCACCAGGCGCCCTTTTTTACCGGCGCCCTTTTCATGTAGACCCACTGTATACATATGGCAATCAGCTGATGTCATGTCATGTCACCTGTATAGATATGGCAATCAGCTGATGTCATGTCACTGTCACCTGTATACATTTGGCAATCAGCTGATGTCATGTCACCTGTATACATATGGCAATCAGCTGATGTCATGTCACTGTCACCTGTATACATATGGCAATCAGCTGATGTCATGTCATGTCACCTGTATACACATGGCAAACAGCTGATGTCATGTCACCTGTATACATATGGCAATCAGCTGATGTCATGTCACCTGTATACATATGGCAATCAGCTGATGTCATGTCACCTGTATACATATGGCAATCAGCTGATGTCATGTCACTGTCACCTGTATACATATGGCAAACAGCTGATGTCATGTCACCTGTATACACATGGCAAACAGCTGATGTCATGTCACCTGTATACATATGGCAATCAGCTGATGTCATGTCACCTGTATACATATGGCAATCAGCTGATGTCATGTCACTGTCACCTGTATACACATGGCAAACAGCTGATGTCATGTCACCTGTATACACATGGCAAACAGCTGATGTCATGTCACCTGTATACATTGGGCAATCAGCTGATGTCATGTCACCTGTATACATATGGCAATCAGCTGATGTCATGTCACCTGTATACATATGGCAATCAGCTGATGTCATGTCACCTGTATACATATGGCAATCAGCTGATGTCATGTCACCTGTATACATATGGCAATCAGCTGATGTCATGTCACCTGTATACATTGGGCAATCAGCTGATGTCATGTCACCTGTATACATATGGCAATCAGCTGATGTCATGTCACCTGAATACATATGGCAATCAGCTGATGTCATGTCACCTGTATACATATGGCAATCAGCTGATGTCATGTCACCTGTATACATATGGCAATCAGCTGATGTCATGTCATCTGTATACATATGGCAATCAGCTGATGTCATGTCACCTGTATGCATATGGCAATCAGCTGATGTCATGTCACCTGTATACATATGGCAATCAGTTGATGTCATCTCATGTCACCTGTATAGATATGGCAATCAGCTGATGTCATGTCACTGTCACCTGTATACATATGGCAATCAGCTGATGTCATGTCACTGTCACCTGTATACATATGGCAATCAGCTGATGTCATGTCACTGTCACCTGTATACATATGGCAATCAGCTGATGTCATGTCATGTCACCTGTATACATATGGCAATCAGCTGATGTCATGTCACCTGTATACATATGGCAATCAGCTGATGTCATGTCACCTGTATACATATGGCAATCAGCTGATGTCATGTCACCTGTATACATATGGCAATCAGCTGATGTCATGTCATGTCACCTGTATACATATGGCAATCAGCTGATGTCATGTCACTGTCACCTGTATACTTATGGCAATCAGCTGATGTCATGTCACCTGTATACATATGGCAATCAGCTGATGTAATGTCACCTGTATACATATGGCAATCAGCTGATGTCATGTCACCTGTATACATATGGCAATCAGCTGATATCATGTCACTGTCATCTGTATACATATGGCAATCAGCTGATGTCATGTCACCTGTATACATTGGGCAATCAGCTGATGTCATGTCACCTGTATACATTGGGCAATCAGCTGATGTCCTGTCATGTCACCTGTATACATATGGCAATCAGCTGATGTCCTGTCACCTGTATACATATGGCAATCAGCTGATGCCATGTCACCTGTATACATATGGCAAACAGCTGATGTCATGTCACTGTCACCTGTATACATATGGCAATCAGCTGATGTCATGTCACTTGTATGCATATGGCAATCAGCTGATGTCATGTCACTGTCACCTGTATACATTTGGCAATCAGCTGATGTCATGTCACTGTCACCTGTATACATATGGCAATCAGCTGATGTCCTGTCATGTCACCTGTATACATATGGCAATCAGCTGATGTCATGTCACTGTCACCTGTATACATATGGCAATCAGCTGATGTCCTGTCATGTCACCTGTATACATATGGCAATCAGCTGATGTCATGTCACTGTCATCTGTATACATATGGCAATCAGCTGATGTCCTGTCATGTCACCTATATACATATGGCAATCAGCTGATGTCATGTCATCTGTATACATATGGCAATCAGCTGATGTCATGTCACCTGTATACATATGGCAATCAGCTGATGTCATGTCACCTGAATACATATGGCAATCAGCTGATGTCATGTCACCTGTATACATATGGCAATCAGCTGATGTCATGTCACCTGTATACATATGGCAATCAGCTGATGTCATGTCATCTGTATACACATGGCAATCAGCTGATGTCATGTCACCTGTATACATATGGCAATCAGCTGATGTAATGTCACTGTATACACATGGCAATCAGCTGATGTCATGTCACCTGTATACATATGGCAATCAGCTGATGTCATGTCATCTGTATACACATGGCAATCAGCTGATGTCATGTCACCTGTATACATATGGCAATCAGCTGATGTAATGTCACTGTATATGGGATCGGTTGAAAAGGGCGCCCGAGGTGCCTGTATGAAAAGGGCGCCGCCATAGACATCAATGTTATTTCTCGAAATATGGGCTACAAGGTGTAGAAAAGGGCGCCCGAGTTTTGATATAGGCTACAAGCGGGCTCCCCTTTGTAGCCCATATTTTTTCGGCTACAAGGTTTTCGGCTACAAGCGGGCTCCCCTTTGTAGCCCATATTTTTTCGGCTACAAGGTTTTCGGCTACAAGCGGGCTCCCCTTTGTAGCCCGTATTTTTTTCGGCTACAGTAAGGTGCCCCTCTGTAGCCCATATTATTGCCTTTTTTTTGTAGCCTAAGTTTTTATATGGGCTACAAGCACTGTAAGCTGAATTATTTCATTACCCCACTATCCATGGCGGCCTGGAGGGGGAATAGTAATTAACACATCCCGGAGTTTTTTTGTAGCCGAAGTTTTTATATGGGCTACACCAAGCGTCTTTTTTGTAGCCGAAGTTTATATGGGCTACACCAGGCGCCTTTTTTGTAGCCGAAGTTGGTATATATATGGGCTCCACCAGGCGCCCTTTTTTACCGGCGCCCTTTTCATGTAGACCCACTGTATACATATGGCAATCAGCTGATGTCATGTCATGTCACCTGTATAGATATGGCAATCAGCTGATGTCATGTCACTGTCACCTGTATACATTTGGCAATCAGCTGATGTCATGTCACCTGTATACATATGGCAATCAGCTGATGTCATGTCACTGTCACCTGTATACATATGGCAATCAGCTGATGTCATGTCATGTCACCTGTATACACATGGCAAACAGCTGATGTCATGTCACCTGTATACATATGGCAATCAGCTGATGTCATGTCACCTGTATACATATGGCAATCAGCTGATGTCATGTCACCTGTATACATATGGCAATCAGCTGATGTCATGTCACTGTCACCTGTATACATATGGCAAACAGCTGATGTCATGTCACCTGTATACACATGGCAAACAGCTGATGTCATGTCACCTGTATACATATGACAATCAGCTGATGTCATGTCACCTGTATACATATGGCAATCAGCTGATGTCATGTCACTGTCACCTGTATACACATGGCAAACAGCTGATGTCATGTCACCTGTATACACATGGCAAACAGCTGATGTCTTGTCACCTGTATACATTGGGCAATCAGCTGATGTCATGTCACCTGTATACATATGGCAATCAGCTGATGTCATGTCACCTGTATACATATGGCAATCAGCTGATGTCATGTCACCTGTATACATATGGCAATCAGCTGATGTCATGTCACCTGTATACATTGGGCAATCAGCTGATGTCATGTCACCTGTATACATATGGCAATCAGCTGATGTCATGTCACCTGAATACATATGGCAATCAGCTGATGTCATGTCACCTGTATACATATGGCAATCAGCTGATGTCATGTCACCTGTATACATATGGCAATCAGCTGATGTCATGTCATCTGTATACACATGGCAATCAGCTGATGTCATGTCACCTGTATGCATATGGCAATCAGCTGATGTCATGTCACCTGTATACATATGGCAATCAGCTGATGTCATCTCATGTCACCTGTATAGATATGGCAATCAGCTGATGTCATGTCACTGTCACCTGTATACATATGGCAATCAGCTGATGTCATGTCACTGTCACCTGTATACATATGGCAATCAGCTGATGTCATGTCACTGTCACCTGTATACATATGGCAATCAGCTGATGTCATGTCATGTCACCTGTATACATATGGCAATCAGCTGATGTCATGTCACCTGTATACATATGGCAATCAGCTGATGTCATGTCACCTGTATACATATGGCAATCAGCTGATGTCATGTCACCTGTATACATATGGCAATCAGATGATGTCATGTCATGTCACCTGTATACATATGGCAATCAGCTGATGTCATGTCACTGTCACCTGTATACTTATGGCAATCAGCTGATGTCATGTCACCTGTATACATATGGCAATCAGCTGATGTCATGTCACCTGTATACATATGGCAATCAGCTGATGTCATGTCACCTGTATACATATGGCAATCAGCTGATATCATGTCACTGTCATCTGTATACATATGGCAATCAGCTGATGTCATGTCACCTGTATACATTGGGCAATCAGCTGATGTCATGTCACCTGTATACATTGGGCAATCAGCTGATGTCCTGTCATGTCACCTGTATACATATGGCAATCAGCTGATGTCCTGTCACCTGTATACATATGGCAATCAGCTGATGCCATGTCACCTGTATACATATGGCAAACAGCTGATGTCATGTCACTGTCACCTGTATACATATGGCAATCAGCTGATGTCATGTCACTTGTATGCATATGGCAATCAGCTGATGTCATGTCACTGTCACCTGTATACATTTGGCAATCAGCTGATGTCATGTCACTGTCACCTGTATACATATGGCAATCAGCTGATGTCCTGTCATGTCACCTGTATACATATGGCAATCAGCTGATGTCATGTCACTGTCACCTGTATACATATGGCAATCAGCTGATGTCCTGTCATGTCACCTGTATACATATGGCAATCAGCTGATGTCATGTCACTGTCATCTGTATACATATGGCAATCAGCTGATGTCCTGTCATGTCACCTGTATACATATGGCAATCAGCTGATGTCATGTCATCTGTATACATATGGCAATCAGCTGATGTCATGTCACCTGTATACATATGGCAATCAGCTGATGTCATGTCACCTGAATACATATGGCAATCAGCTGATGTCATGTCACCTGTATACATATGGCAATCAGCTGATGTCATGTCACCTGTATACATATGGCAATCAGCTGATGTCATGTCATCTGTATACACATGGCAATCAGCTGATGTCATGTCACCTGTATACATATGGCAATCAGCTGATGTAATGTCACTGTATACGGGATCGGTTGAAAAGGGCGCCCGAGGTGCCTGTATGAAAAGGGCGCCGCCATAGACATCAATGTTATTTCTCGAAATATGGGCTACAAGGTGTAGAAAAGGGCGCCCGAGTTTTGATATAGGCTACAAGCGGGCTCCCCTTTGTAGCCCATATTTTTTCGGCTACAAGGTATTCGGCTACAAGCGGGCTCCCCTTTGTAGCCCATATTTTTTCGGCTACAAGGTTTTCGGCTACAAGCGGGCTCCCCTTTGTAGCCCGTATTTTTTTCGGCTACAGTAAGGTGCCCCTCTGTAGCCCATATTATTGCCTTTTTTTTGTAGCCTAAGTTTTTATATGGGCTACAAGCACTGTAAGCTGAATTATTTCATTACCCCACTATCCATGGCGGCCTGGAGGGGGAATAGTAATTAACACATCCCGGAGTTTTTTTGTAGCCGAAGTTTTTATATGGGCTACACCAAGCGTCTTTTTTGTAGCCGAAGTTTATATGGGCTACACCAGGCGCCTTTTTTGTAGCCGAAGTTGGTATATATATGGGCTCCACCAGGCGCCCTTTTTTACCGGCGCCCTTTTCATGTAGACCCACTGTATACATATGGCAATCAGCTGATGTCATGTCATGTCACCTGTATAGATATGGCAATCAGCTGATGTCATGTCATGTCACCTGTATACATATGGCAATCAGCTGATGTCATGTCACCTGTATAGATATGGCAATCAGCTGATGTCATGTCACTGTCACCTGTATACATTTGGCAATCAGCTGATGTCATGTCACCTGTATACATATGGCAATCAGCTGATGTCATGTCACTGTCACCTGTATACATATGGCAATCAGCTGATGTCATGTCATGTCACCTGTATACACATGGCAAACAGCTGATGTCATGTCACCTGTATACATATGGCAATCAGCTGATGTCATGTCACCTGTATACATTTGGCAATCAGCTGATGTCATGTCACCTGTATACATATGGCAATCAGCTGATGTCATGTCACCTGTATACATATGGCAATCAGCTGATGTCATGTCACCTGTATACACATGGCAATCAGCTGAGGTCTTGCTTACCAAGAAAGGTTAGATAAACTGGGTTTATTTAGTCTAGAGAAAAGACGCCTTAGAGGAGATCTAATTAACATGTATAAATACATTAGAGGGCAATATAATAGCTTGGCGGATGAGCTTTTTGTCCCTAGGCCTTCTCAAAGGACTAGAGGACATGAGCTGCGCATGGAGGAAAAACGTTTTAGCCATTTATTTAGGAAAGGGTTCTTTACAGTAAGAGTGGTTAAGATGTGGAATGCATTGCCACAGGAAGTCGTTATGGCAAACTCTATACCTGCATTTAAAGGGGGCTTAGATGCTTTCCTTGCGTTGAAAGACATCCATGGCTACAATTACTAGGTTATGCCTAATGATGTTGATCCAGGGATTTTATCTGATTGCCATCTGGAGTCAGGAAGGAATTTTTCCCATTTGGGGCTAATTGGACCATGCCTGGTGGGGTTTTTTTCGCCTTCCTCTGGATCAACAGGGGTGTGTGGGGGACGGGCTGGAGTTGTACTTTGTACTGGTTGAACTCGATGGACGTATGTCTTTTTTCAGCTAAAATAACTATGTAACTATGTAACTATGTCATGTCACCTGTATACATTTGGCAATCAGCTGATGTCATGTCACCTGTATACATATGGCAATCAGCTGATGTCATGTCACCTGTATACATATAGCAATCAGCTGATGTCATGTCACCTGTATACATATGGCAATCAGCTGATGTCATGTCATGTCACCTGTATAGATATGGCATTTAGCTGATGTCATGTTACTGTCACCTGTATACATTTGGCAATCAGCTGATGTCATGTCACCTGTATACATATGGCAATCAGCTGATGTCATGTCACCTGTATACATATGGCAATCAGCTGATGTCATGTCACTTGTATGCATATGGCAATCAGCTGATGTCATGTCACTTGTATGCATATGGCAATCAGCTGATGTCATGTCACTGTATACATATGGCAATCAGCTGATGTCATGTCACTTGTATGCATATGGCAATCAGCTGATGTCATGTCACTTGTATGCATATGGCAATCAGGTGATGTCATGTCACTTGTATGCATATGGCAATCAGCTGATGTCATGTCACTGTCACCTGTATACATTTGGCAATCAGCTGATGTCATGTCACTGTCACCTGTATACATTTGGCAATCAGCTGATGTCATGTCATGTCACCTGTATACATATGGCAATCAGCTGATGTCATGTCACCTGTATACATATGGCAATCAGCTGATGTCATGTCATGTCACCTGTATACATATGGCAATCAGCTGATGTCATGTCACCTGTATACATATGGCAATCAGCTGATGTCATGTCACCTGTATACATTGGGCAATCAGCTGATGTCATGTCACCTGTATACATATGGCAATCAGCTGATGTCATGTCACCTGTATACATATGGCAATCAGCTGATGTCATGTCACCTGTATACATTGGGCAATCAGCTGATGTCATGTCACCTGTATACATATGGCAATCAGCTGATGTCATGTCACCTGTATACATATGGCAATCAGCTGATGTCATGTCACCTGTATACATTGGGCAATCAGCTGATGTCATGTCACCTGTATACATATGGCAATCAGCTGATGTCATGTCACCTGTATACATATGGCAATCAGCTGATGTCATGTCACCTGTATACATATGGCAATCAGCTGATGTCATGTCACCTGTATACATATGGCAATCAGCTGATGTCATGTCACCTGTATACATTGGGCAATCAGCTGAGGTCATGTCACCTGTATACATATGGCAATCAGCTGATGTCATGTCACCTGTATACATATGGCAATCAGCTGATGTCATGTCACCTGTATACATATGGCAATCAGCTGATGTCATGTCACTGTCACCTGTATACATTTGGCAATCAGCTGATGTCATGTCACCTGTATACATATGGCAATCAGCTGATGTCATGTCACTGTCACCTGTATACATATGGCAATCAGCTGATGTCATGTCATGTCACCTGTATACACATGGCAAACAGCTGATGTCATGTCACCTGTATACATATGGCAATCAGCTGATGTCATGTCACCTGTATACATTTGGCAATCAGCTGATGTCATGTCACCTGTATACATATGGCAATCAGCTGATGTCATGTCACCTGTATACATATGGCAATCAGCTGATGTCATGTCACCTGTATACACATGGCAATCAGCTGAGGTCTTGCTTACCAAGAAAGGTTAGATAAACTGGGTTTATTTAGTCTAGAGAAAAGACGCCTTAGAGGAGATCTAATTAACATGTATAAATACATTAGAGGGCAATATAATAGCTTGGCGGATGAGCTTTTTGTCCCTAGGCCTTCTCAAAGGACTAGAGGACATGAGCTGCGCATGGAGGAAAAACGTTTTAGCCATTTATTTAGGAAAGGGTTCTTTACAGTAAGAGTGGTTAAGATGTGGAATGCATTGCCACAGGAAGTCGTTATGGCAAACTCTATACCTGCATTTAAAGGGGGCTTGGATGCTTTCCTTGCGTTGAAAGACATCCATGGCTACAATTACTAGGTTATGCCTAATGATGTTGATCCAGGGATTTTATCTGATTGCCATCTGGAGTCAGGAAGGAATTTTTCCCATTTGGGGCTAATTGGACCATGCCTGGTGGGGTTTTTTTCGCCTTCCTCTGGATCAACAGGGGTATGTGGGGGACGGGCTGGAGTTGTACTTTGTACTGGTTGAACTCGATGGACGTATGTCTTTTTTCAGCCAAAATAACTATGTAACTATGTAACTATGTCATGTCACCTGTATACATTTGGCAATCAGCTGATGTCATGTCACCTGTATACATATGGCAATCAGCTGATGTCATGTCACCTGTATACATATAGCAATCAGCTGATGTCATGTCACCTGTATACATATGGCAATCAGCTGATGTCATGTCATGTCACCTGTATAGATATGGCATTTAGCTGATGTCATGTTACTGTCACCTGTATACATTTGGCAATCAGCTGATGTCATGTCACCTGTATACATATGGCAATCAGCTGATGTCATGTCACCTGTATACATATGGCAATCAGCTGATGTCATGTCACTTGTATGCATATGGCAATCAGCTGATGTCATGTCACTTGTATGCATATGGCAATCAGCTGATGTCATGTCACTGTATACATATGGCAATCAGCTGATGTCATGTCACTTGTATGCATATGGCAATCAGCTGATGTCATGTCACTTGTATGCATATGGCAATCAGGTGATGTCATGTCACTTGTATGCATATGGCAATCAGCTGATGTCATGTCACTGTCACCTGTATACATTTGGCAATCAGCTGATGTCATGTCACTGTCACCTGTATACATTTGGCAATCAGCTGATGTCATGTCATGTCACCTGTATACATATGGCAATCAGCTGATGTCATGTCACCTGTATACATATGGCAATCAGCTGATGTCATGTCATGTCACCTGTATACATATGGCAATCAGCTGATGTCATGTCACCTGTATACATATGGCAATCAGCTGATGTCATGTCACCTGTATACATTGGGCAATCAGCTGATGTCATGTCACCTGTATACATATGGCAATCAGCTGATGTCATGTCACCTGTATACATATGGCAATCAGCTGATGTCATGTCACCTGTATACATTGGGCAATCAGCTGATGTCATGTCACCTGTATACATATGGCAATCAGCTGATGTCATGTCACCTGTATACATATGGCAATCAGCTGATGTCATGTCACCTGTATACATTGGGCAATCAGCTGATGTCATGTCACCTGTATACATATGGCAATCAGCTGATGTCATGTCACCTGTATACATATGGCAATCAGCTGATGTCATGTCACCTGTATACATATGGCAATCAGCTGATGTCATGTCACCTGTATACATATGGCAATCAGCTGATGTCATGTCACCTGTATACATTGGGCAATCAGCTGAGGTCATGTCACCTGTATACATATGGCAATCAGCTGATGTCATGTCACCTGTATACATATGGCAATCAGCTGATGTCATGTCACCTGTATACATATGGCAATCAGCTGATGTCATGTCACTGTCACCTGTATACATTTGGCAATCAGCTGATGTCATGTCACCTGTATACATATGGCAATCAGCTGATGTCATGTCACTGTCACCTGTATACATATGGCAATCAGCTGATGTCATGTCATGTCACCTGTATACACATGGCAAACAGCTGATGTCATGTCACCTGTATACATATGGCAATCAGCTGATGTCATGTCACCTGTATACATTTGGCAATCAGCTGATGTCATGTCACCTGTATACATATGGCAATCAGCTGATGTCATGTCACCTGTATACATATGGCAATCAGCTGATGTCATGTCACCTGTATACACATGGCAATCAGCTGAGGTCTTGCTTACCAAGAAAGGTTAGATAAACTGGGTTTATTTAGTCTAGAGAAAAGACGCCTTAGAGGAGATCTAATTAACATGTATAAATACATTAGAGGGCAATATAATAGCTTGGCGGATGAGCTTTTTGTCCCTAGGCCTTCTCAAAGGACTAGAGGACATGAGCTGCGCATGGAGGAAAAACGTTTTAGCCATTTATTTAGGAAAGGGTTCTTTACAGTAAGAGTGGTTAAGATGTGGAATGCATTGCCACAGGAAGTCGTTATGGCAAACTCTATACCTGCATTTAAAGGGGGCTTGGATGCTTTCCTTGCGTTGAAAGACATCCATGGCTACAATTACTAGGTTATGCCTAATGATGTTGATCCAGGGATTTTATCTGATTGCCATCTGGAGTCAGGAAGGAATTTTTCCCATTTGGGGCTAATTGGACCATGCCTGGTGGGGTTTTTTTCGCCTTCCTCTGGATCAACAGGGGTATGTGGGGGACGGGCTGGAGTTGTACTTTGTACTGGTTGAACTCGATGGACGTATGTCTTTTTTCAGCCAAAATAACTATGTAACTATGTAACTATGTCATGTCACCTGTATACATTTGGCAATCAGCTGATGTCATGTCACCTGTATACATATGGCAATCAGCTGATGTCATGTCACCTGTATACATATAGCAATCAGCTGATGTCATGTCACCTGTATACATATGGCAATCAGCTGATGTCATGTCATGTCACCTGTATAGATATGGCATTTAGCTGATGTCATGTTACTGTCACCTGTATACATTTGGCAATCAGCTGATGTCATGTCACCTGTATACATATGGCAATCAGCTGATGTCATGTCACCTGTATACATATGGCAATCAGCTGATGTCATGTCACTTGTATGCATATGGCAATCAGCTGATGTCATGTCACTTGTATGCATATGGCAATCAGCTGATGTCATGTCACTGTATACATATGGCAATCAGCTGATGTCATGTCACTTGTATGCATATGGCAATCAGCTGATGTCATGTCACTTGTATGCATATGGCAATCAGGTGATGTCATGTCACTTGTATGCATATGGCAATCAGCTGATGTCATGTCACTGTCACCTGTATACATTTGGCAATCAGCTGATGTCATGTCACTGTCACCTGTATACATTTGGCAATCAGCTGATGTCATGTCATGTCACCTGTATACATATGGCAATCAGCTGATGTCATGTCACCTGTATACATATGGCAATCAGCTGATGTCATGTCATGTCACCTGTATACATATGGCAATCAGCTGATGTCATGTCACCTGTATACATATGGCAATCAGCTGATGTCATGTCACCTGTATACATTGGGCAATCAGCTGATGTCATGTCACCTGTATACATATGGCAATCAGCTGATGTCATGTCACCTGTATACATATGGCAATCAGCTGATGTCATGTCACCTGTATACATTGGGCAATCAGCTGATGTCATGTCACCTGTATACATATGGCAATCAGCTGATGTCATGTCACCTGTATACATATGGCAATCAGCTGATGTCATGTCACCTGTATACATTGGGCAATCAGCTGATGTCATGTCACCTGTATACATATGGCAATCAGCTGATGTCATGTCACCTGTATACATATGGCAATCAGCTGATGTCATGTCACCTGTATACATATGGCAATCAGCTGATGTCATGTCACCTGTATACATATGGCAATCAGCTGATGTCATGTCACCTGTATACATATGGCAATCAGCTGATGTCATGTCACCTGTATACATATGGCAATCAGCTGATGTCATGTCACCTGTATACATTGGGCAATCAGCTGATGTCATGTCACCTGTATACATATGGCAATCAGCTGATGTCATGTCACCTGTATACATATGGCGATCAGCTAATGTCATGTCACCTGTATACATTGGGCAATCAGCTGATGTCATGTTACCTGTATACATAGGGCAATCAGCTGATGTCATGTCACCTGTATACATATGGCAATCAGCTGATGTCGCTGTCACTGTCACCTGTATACATATGGCAATCAGCTGATGTCACTGTCACCTGTATACATATGGCAATCAGCTGATGTCATGTCACTTGGACATGGCTGGTTCAGTGTCTGGCCTCCTCTTCCCTATGAAGTCCCTGGAATAAGCATGTTATTCCCCCCCAGCAGTGGTCTTGTCAGCGGTCCAGGTAAAGTAGCTGCAGGTCCAGCCATTCCTCCTCACTCAGGGCAGCCGGAATGCCGGATGATACAGCCGCTATAATGGATTCAGGCAATCAGCACTCTGGCATTCAGGACGAGGATTAACCATGACAAATGCAGCATTCAGCCCCGCTCAGCAGCTCTGTCACTCATTGTTATGAAGCCACATTAGTCTCCAGTCATCACTTTGTGTTCTGAGTGTCAGCAAACTACAGCTGCCTCTATTGCCTCTTACAGCTGCTATATTCAGTGGCCTCTGCAGCATGTCAGGCCGAGCTACACACACAGCTACTGCTTATGGAGGCGACATCATTTACAGTGTACCTGAGACGGAGGGATATCAAAACTGTATACATACCTGGGGCTTCCTCCAGCCCCCTCTGGCCTGATCAGTGTATACATACCTGGTGCTTCCTCCAGCCCCCTCTGGCCTGATCAGTGTATACATACCTGGGGCTTCCTCCAGCCCCCTCTGGCCTGATCAGTGTATACATACCTGGGGCTTCCTCCAGCTCCTTCCAGGCTGATCACTGTATACATACCTGGGGCTTCCTCCAGACCCCTCTGGCCTGATCAGTGTATACATACCTGGGGCTTCCTCCAGCACCCTCCAGGCTGGTCACTGTATACATACCCGGTGCTTCCTCCAGGCTGATCACTGTATACATACCTGGGGCTTCCTCCAGCCCCCTCCAGGCTGATCACTGTATACATTCCCGGGGCTTCCTCCAGGCTGATCACTGTATACATACCTGGGGCTTCCTCCAGGCTGATCAGTGTATACATACCTGGGGCTTCCACCAGCCCCCTCCAGGCTGATCACTGTATACATACCTGGGGCTTCCTCCAGCCTCCTCCAGGCTGATCACTGTATACATACCTGGGGCTTCCTCCAGCCTCCTCCAGGCTGATCACTGTATACATACCTGGGGCTTCCTCCAGCCCTCTCTGGCCTGATCACTGTATACATACCTGGGGCTTCCTCCAGCCCCCTCCAGGCTGATCACTGTATACATACCCAGGGCTTCCTCCAGCCTCCTCTGGCCTGATCAGTGTATACATACCTGGGGCTTTCTCCAGTCCCCTCCAGGCTGATCACTGTATACATACCTGGGGCTTTCTCCAGCCTCCTCTGGCCTGATCAGTGTATACATATCTGGGGCTTCCTCCAGCCCCCTCCAGGCTGATCACTGTATATATACCTGGGGCTTCCTCCAGCCTCCTCTGGCCTGATCAGTGTATACATACCCGGGGCTTCCTCCAGCCCCCTCCAGGCTGCTCACTGTATACATACCAGGGGCTTCCTCCAGCCTCCTCTGGCCTGATCACTGTATACATACCTGGGGCTTCCTCCAGCCCCTCCAGGCTGATCAGTGTATACATACCCAGGGCTTCCTCCAGGCTGATCACTGTATACATACATGGGGCTTCCTCCAGGCTGATCACTTAATACATACCTGGGGCTTCCTCCAGGCTGATCACTGTATACATACCTAGGGCTTCCTCCAGGCTGATCACTGTATACATACCTTGGGCTTCCTCCAGGCTAATCACTGTATACATACCAGGGGCTTCCTCCAGTCTCCTCCAGGCTGATCACTGTATACATACCTGGGGCTTCCTCCAGCCTCCTCCAGGCTGATCACTGTATACATACGTGGGGCTTCCTCCAGCCTCCTCCAGGCTGATCACTATATACATACCCGGGGCTTCCTCCAGCCTCCTCCAGGCTGATCACTGTATACATACCCGGGGCTTCCTCCAGCCTCCTCTGGCCTGATCAGTGTATACATACCTGGGGCTTTCTCCAGCCTGATCACTGTATACATACCTCAGGCTTCTGCCAGGCTCCTTCAGGCTGATCACTGTATACATACCTGGGGCTTCCTCCAGGCTGATCAGTGTATACATACCAGGGGCTTCCTCCAGTCTCCTCCAGGCTGATCACTGTATACATACCAGGGGCTTCCTCCAGCCTCCTCCAGGCTGATCACTGTATACATACGTGGGGCTTCCTCCAGCCTCCTCCAGGCTGATCACTGTATACATACCTGGGGCTTCCTCCAGCCCCCTCCAGGCTGATCACTGTATACATACCCGGGGCTTCCTCCAGCACCCTCCAGGCTGATCACTGTATACATACCTGGGGCTTCCTCCAGCACCCTCCAGGCTGATCACTGTATACATACCTGGGGCTTCCTCCAGCCTCCTTCAGGCTGATCACTGTATACATACCTGGGGCTTCCTCCAGACTGCTCACTGTATACATACCTGGGGATTCCTCCAGCACCCTCCAGGCTGATCACTGTATACATACCTGGGGCTTCCTCCAGCACCCTCCGGGCTGATCACTGTATACATACCTGGGGCTTCCTCCAGCCTCCTCCAGGCTGATCACTGTATACATACCTGGGGCTTCCTCCAGCACCCTCCAGGCTGATCACTGTATACATACCTGGGGCTTCCTCCAGCCCCCTCCAAGCTGATCACTGTATACATACCTGGGGCTTCCTCCAGCCCCCTCCAGGCTGATCACTGTATACATACCCGGGGCTTCGTCCAGCCCCCTCCAGGCTGATCACTGTATACATACCTGAGGCTTCCTCCAGCCCCTCCAGGCTGATCACTGTATACATACCTGGGGCTTCCTCCAGCCTGATCAATGTATACATACCTGGGGCTTCCTCCAGCCCCCTCCAGGCTGATCACTGTATACATACCTGGGGCTTCCTTCAGCCCCCTTCAGGGTGATCACTGTTTACGTACCTGCGGGCAGCAGAGGGGTGTGGCTGCGGAAGAGTGCGGCTGCGGAAGAGTGTGGCTGCAGAGGGGTGTGGCTGCAGAGGAGTGTGGCTGCAGAGGGGTGTGGCTGCAGAGGAGTGTAGCTGCGGAGGTGTGTGGCTGCGGAGAAGTTTGGCTGCAGAGGGGTGTGGCTGCAGATTAGTGTGGCTGCAGAATGGTGTAGCTGTGGAGGGGTGTGGCTGCGGAGGAGTGTGGCTGGAGAGGGGTGTGGCTGCAGAGTGGTGTAGCTGCGGAGTTGTGTGGCTGTGGAGGGGTGTGGCTGCGGAGGAGTGAGGCTGCGGAGGGGTGTTGCTGCGGAGGAGTTTGGCTGCGGAGGAGTGCGGCTGCGGAGGAGTGCGGCTGCGGAGGAGTTTGGCTACAGACGAGTGTGGCTGCGGAGGGGTGTGGCTGTGGAGGGGTGTGGCTGCAGAGGGGTGTGGCTGTGGAGGGGTGTGGCTGCAGAGGGGTGTGGCTGTGGAGGGGTGTGGCTGCAGAGGGGTGTGGCTGTGGAGGAGTGTGGCTGCAGAGGTGTGTGGCTGCAGAGGAGTGTGGCTGCAGAGGAGTGTGGCTGCAGAGAGGTGTGGCTGCGGAGGGGTGTGGCCACGAAGGGGTGTGGTTGCGGAGGAGTTTGGCTGCAGAGGGGTGTGGCTGGAGAGGAGTGTGGCTGCAGAGGGATGTGGCTGCGGAGGTGTGTGGCTGCGAATGTGTGTGGCTGCAGAGGTGTGTGGCTGCGGAGGAGTTTGGCTGCAGAGTGGTGTGGCTGCTGATGAGTGTGGCTGCAGAGGGGTGAGGCTGCGGAGGAGTTTGGCTACAGAGGTGTGTGGCTGCGGAGGAGTTTGGCTGCAGAGTGGTGTGGCTGCTGATGAGTGTGGCTGCAGAGGGGTGTGGCTGCGGAGGAGTTTGGCTGCGGAGGAGTGGGGCTGTGGAGGGGTGCGGCTGCGGAGGGGTGCGGCTGCGGAGGAGTGTGGCTGCGGAGGAGTGTGGCTGCGGAGGAGTGTGGCTGCAGAGGTGTGTGGCTGCGGAGGGGTGCGGCTGCGGAGGGGTGCGGCTGCGGAGGAGTTTGGCTGCGGAAGAGTGAGGCTGCGGAGGGGTGCGGCTGCGGAGGAGTGTGGCTGCGGAGGGGTGCGGCTGCGGAGGAGTGCGGCTGCGGAGGAGTGTGGCTGCGGAGGAGTGTGGCTGCAGAGGTGTGTGGCTGCGGAGGAGTGCGGCTGCGGAGGAGTGTGGCTGCGGAGGAATTTGGCTATGGACGAGTGTGGCTGCGGAGGGGTGTGGCTGCGGAGGGGTGTGACTGCGGAGGAGTCCGGCTGCAGAGTGGTGTGGCTGCGGAGGGGTGTGGCCGCGAAGGGGTGTGGCTGCGGAGGAGTTTGGCTGCAGACGGGTATGGCTGCGGAGGCGTATGGCTGCAGAGTGTTGTGGCTGCAGAGGAGTGTGGCTGCGGAGGGGTTTGGCTACAGACGAGTGTGGCTGTGGAGGGGTGTGGCCGCGAAGGGGTGTGGCTGTGGAGGAGTTTGGCTGCAGACGGGTATGGCTGCAGAGGAGTATGGCTGCAGAGTGTTGTGGTTGCAGAGGGGTGTGGCTGCGGAGGAGTGTGGCTGCAGAGGGGTGTGGCTGCGGAGGAGTTTGGCTGCAGAGGGGTGTGGCTGTGGAGGGGTGTGGCTGCAGAGGAATGTGGCTGCAGAGGTGTGTGGCTGCGGAGGAGTGTGGCTGCAGAGGGGTGTGGCTGTGGAGGGGTGTGGCTGCAGAGGAGTGTGGCTGCAGAGGGGTGTGGCTGCAGAGGGGTGTGGCTGTGGAGGGGTGTGGCTGCAGAGGAGTGTGGCTGCAGAGGAGTGTGGCTGCAGAGAGGTGTGGCTGCGGAGGAGTGTGTCTGCGGAGGAGTGTGGCTGCAGAAGAGTGTGGCTGCAGAGGGGTGTAGCTGCGGAGGTGTGTGGCTGCGAAGGTGTGTGGCTGCAGAGGGGTTTGGCTGCAGAGTGGTGTGGCTGCTGATGAGTGTGGCTGCTGAGGGGTGTGGCTGCGGAGGAGTTTGGCTGCTGATGAGTGTGGCTGCTGAGGTGTGTGGCTGCGGAGGAGTTTGGCTGCGGAGGAGTGAGGCTGCGGAGGGGTGTTGCTGCGGAGGAGTTTGGCTGCGGAAGAGTGAGGCTGTGGAGGGGTGTTGCTGCGGAGGAGTTTGGCTGCGGAAGAGTGAGGCTGCGGAGGGGTGCGGCTGCGGAGGAGTGCGGCTGCAGAGGAGTGTTGCTGCGGAGGTGTATGGCTGCAGAGGAGTGTGGCTGCGGAGGAGTGCGGCTGCGGAGGAGTGCGGCTGCGGAGGAGTGCGGCTGCAGAGGTGTGCGGCTGCGGAGGTGTGCGGCTGCGGAGGAGTGCGGCTGCGGAGGAGTGCGGCTGCGGAGGAGTGTGGCTGCGGAGGAATTTGGCTATGGACGAGTGTGGCTGCGGAGGGGTGTGGCTGTGGAGGGGTGTGGCTGCTGGGGAGTCCGGCTGCAGAGTGGTGTGGCTGCGGAGGAGTTTGGCTACAGATGAGTGTGGCTGCGGAGGGGTGTGGCCGCGAAGGGGTGTGGCTGCGGAGGAGTTTGGCTGCAGACGGGTATGGCTGCGGAGGAGTATGGCTGCAAAGCGTTGTGGCTGCAGAGGAGTGTTGCTGCAGAGTGTTGTGGCTGCGGAGGAGTTTGGCTACAGACGAGTGTGGCTGCGGAGGGGTGTGGCCGCGAAGGGGTGTGGCTGCGGAGGAGTATGGCTGCAGAGTGTTGTGGCTGCAGAGGAGTGTTGCTGCAGAGTGTTGTGGTTGCAGAGGGGTGTGGCTGCGGAGGGGTGTGGCTGCAGAGGGGTGTGGCTTGCGAAGGGGTGTGGCTGTGGATGAGTTTGGCTGCGGAGGAGTGTGGCTGCAGACAAGTGTGACTGTGGAGGGGATTGGCTGTAGAAGGGTGTGGCTGCGGAGGAGTGTGGCTGCGGAGAGGTGTGGTTGTGGAAGGGTGTGGCTATAGAGCGGTGTAGCTGCGGGCGAGTGTGGCTGCGGCGGAGAGTGGCTGCGGAGGGGTGCAGCTGTGGGGGAGGGTGTGGCTATAGAGGGGTGTGGCTGCGGAGAAGTTTGGCTACGGAGGGGTGTGGCTGCAGAGCAGGTAGTGTGGCTGTGAAGGGGTGTGACTGCAGAGGGGTGTAGCTATAGAGGAGTGTAGCTATAGAGGAGTGTGGCTGCGGAGGGGTGTGGCTGCGGAGGATTGTAACTCTCCAGCAGCAATGCCACGCCCCTTCTTTCCACCTCTGACTCTCTGGCAGCAAAGCCACGCCCCTTTTCCCCCCACGTCTGCCTCTTTAGCAGCAAGCCACGCCCCTCCTCTCCACCTCTGACTCTCCAGCAGTAAAGCCACGCCCCTTTCCACCTTTGACTCTCTAGCAGCAAAGCTATGCCCCTCCTCTCCACCTCTGACTCTCCAGCAGCAAAGCCACGCCCCTCCTCTGACCCTCCAGCAGCAAAGCCACGCCCCTTCTTTCCACCTCTGACTCTCCAGCAGCAATGCCACGCCCCTTCTTTCCACCTCTGACTCTCTAGCAGCAAAGCCACGCCCCTTCTTTCCACCTCTGACTCTCCAGCAGCAAAGCCACACCCTTCCTCTCCGCCTCTGACTCTCCAGCAGCAAAGCCACGCCCCTCCTCTCCACCTATCGCTCTCCAGAAGCAAAGCCATGCCCCTCCTTTCCACCTCTGACCCTCCAGCAGCAAAGCCACGCCCCTTCTTTCCACCTCTGGCTCTCCAGCAGCAAAGCCACGCCCCTCCTCTCCACCTCTGACCCTCCAGCAGCAAAGCCACGCCCCTTCTTTCCACCTCTGGCTCTCCAGCAGCAAAGCCACGCCCCTCCTCTCCACCTCTGATTTTTGAGCAGCAAGGCTACACCCCTTCTTTGACTATCCAGCAGTGAAGCCACGCCCCTCCTCTCCAGCAGCCTCGCGTTACACAGCCAGGCAGTGCTCTGCACGCTGTACGAGGAGTGGGGGAGAGCCGCGCATGCGCCGGGCCTGGTTGCCCCGGTAACAGCAGAGTAACATTGTATCCGCAGGACGCCGCTGTGATTTCCCGGGAGCCGAGCTGCGCTACAATGTATCAGTCCCTGGAGATCAGCCTGGCCCGGAAGAAGCGGGTGCCGGGGCGCTTCCTGTGAGTCCTGCCCAGACTATAACTAGTATATACTGTGTAACTAGGGGATAACTGTGCTACCTATAACCATAACTAGTACACCTACCAGGGACTGGGCTACCTATAACCATAACTAGTACACCCACCAGGGATTGGGCTACCTATAACCATAACTAGTACACCCACCAGGGACTGGGCTACCTATAACCATAACTAGTACACCCACCAGGGACTGGGCTACCTATAACCATAACTAGTACACCCACCAGGGACTGGGCTAACTATAACCATAACTAGTACACCCACCAGGGACTGTGCTAACTATAACCATAACTAGTACACCCACCAGAGCTGTCTGTACCAATCCCTGGAGATCAGCCTGGCCTGGAAGAAGCGGGTGACGGGGCGCTTCCTGTGAGTCATGATGCCCAGACTATAACTAGTATATACTGTGTAACTAGGGGATAACTGTGCTAACTATAACCATAACTAGTACACCCACCAGGGACTGGGCTACCTATAACCATAACTAGTATACCCACCAGGGACTGGGCTGTCTGTACCCATCCCTGGAGATCAGCCTGGCCCGGAAGAAGCGGGTGCCGGGGCGCTTCCTGTGAGTCATGCCCAGACTATAACTAGTATATACTGTGTAACTAGGGGATAACTGTGCTAACTATAACCATAACTAGTACACCCAACAGGGACTGGGCTACCTATAACCATAACTAGTACACCCACCAGGGACTGGGCTACCTATAACCATAACTAGTACACCCACCAGGGATTGGGCTACCTATAACCATAACTAGTACACCCACCAGGGACTGTGCTAACTATAACCATAACTAGTACACCCACCAGGGACTGTGCTAACTATAACCATAACTAGTACACCCACCAGAGCTGTCTGTACCAATCCCTGGAGATCAGCCTGGCCTGGAAGAAGCGGGTGACGGGGCGCTTCCTGTGAGTCATGATGCCCAGACTATAACTAGTATATACTGTGTAACTAGGGGATAACTGTGCTAACTATAACCATAACTAGTACACCCACCAGGGACTGGGCTACCTATAACCATAACTAGTATACCCACCAGGGACTGGGCTGTCTGTACCCATCCCTGGAGATCAGCCTGGCCCGGAAGAAGCGGGTGCCGGGGCGCTTCCTGTGAGTCATGCCCAGACTATAACTAGTATATACTGTGTAACTAGGGGATAACTGTGCTAACTATAACCATAACTAGTACACCCAACAGGGACTGGGCTACCTATAACCATAACTAGTACACCCACCAGGGATTGGGCTACCTATAACCATAACTAGTACACCCACCAGGGACTGGGCTACCTATAACCATAACTAGTACACCCACCAGGGACTGGGCTACCTATAACCATAACTAGTACACCCACCAGGGACTGGGCTACCTATAACCATAACTAGTACACCCACCAGGGACTAAGCTAACTATAACCATAACTAGTACACCCACCAGGGACTGGGCTAGTACACCCACCAGGGACTGGGCTACCTATAACCATAACTAGTACACCCACCAGGGACTGGGCTACCTATAACCATAACTAGTACACCCACCAGGGACTGGGCTAACTATAACCATAACTAGTATACCCACCAGGGACTGGGCTGTCTGTACCCAACCCTGGAGATCAGCCTGGCCCGGAAGAAGCGGGTGCCGGGGCGCTTCCTGTGAGTCCTGCCCATACTATAACTAGAGTATACTGTGTAACTAGGGGATAACTGTGCTAACTATAGCCATAACTAGTACACCCACCAGGGACTGGGCTACCTATAACCATAACTAGTACACCCACCAGGGATTGGGCTACCTATAACCATAACTAGTACACCCACCAGGGACTGTGCTAACTATAACCATAACTAGTACACCCACCAGGGACTGAGCTACCTATAACCATAACTAGTACACCCACCAGGGCTGTCTGTACCAATCCCTGGAGATCAGCCTGGCCTGGAAGAAGCGGGTGCCGGGGCGCTTCCTGTGAGTCCTGCCCAGACTATAACTAGTATATACTGTGTAACTAGGGGATAACTGTGCTAACTATAACCATAACTAGTACACCCACCAGGGACTGGGCTACCTATAACCATAACTAGTACACCCACCAGGGATTGGGCTACCTATAACCATAACTAGTATACCCACCAGGGACTGGGCTACCTATAACCATAACTAGTACACCCACCAGGGACTGGGCTACCTATAACCATAACTAGTACACCCACCAGGGACTGGGCTACCTATAACCATAACTAGTACACCCACCAGGGACTGTGCTAACTATAACCATAACTAGTACACCCACCAGGGACTGTGCTAACTATAACCATAACTAGTACACCCACCAGAGCTGTCTGTACCAATCCCTGGAGATCAGCCTGGCCTGGAAGAAGCGGGTGACGGGGCGCTTCCTGTGAGTCATGATGCCCAGACTATAACTAGTATATACTGTGTAACTAGGGGATAACTGTGCTAACTATAACCATAACTAGTACACCCACCAGGGACTGGGCTACCTATAACCATAACTAGTACACCCACCAGGGACTGGGCTACCTATAACCATAACTAGTACACCCACCAGGGATTGAGCTACCTATAACCATAACTAGTACACCCACCAGGGACTGTGCTAACTATAACCATAACTAGTACACCCACCAGGGACTGTGCTAACTATAACCATAACTAGTACACCCACCAGGGCTGTCTGTACCAATCCCTGGAGATCAGCCTGGCCTGGAAGAAGCGGGTGACGGGGCGCTTCCTGTGAGTCATGATGCCCAGACTATAACTAGTATATACTGTGTAACTAGGGGATAACTGTGCTAACTATAACCATAACTAGTACACCCACCAGGGACTGGGCTACCTATAACCATAACTAGTATACCCACCAGGGACTGGGCTGTCTGTACCCATCCCTGGAGATCAGCCTGGCCCGGAAGAAGCGGGTGCCGGGGCGCTTCCTGTGAGTCATGCCCAGACTATAACTAGTATATACTGTGTAACTAGGGGATAACTGTGCTAACTATAACCATAACTAGTACACCCACCAGGGACTGGGCTACCTATAACCATAACTAGTACACCCACCAGGGACTGGGCTACCTATAACCATAACTAGTACACCCACCAGGGACTGGGCTACCTATAACCATAACTAGTACACCCACCAGGGACTGGGCTACCTATAACCATAACTAGTACACCCACCAGGGACTGGGCTACCTATAACCATAACTAGTACACCCACCAGGGACTGGGCTACCTATAACCATAACTAGTACACCCACCAGGGACTGGGCTAACTATAACCATAACTAGTATACCCACCAGGGACTGGGCTGTCTGTACCCAACCCTGGAGATCAGCCTGGCCCGGAAGAAGCGGGTGCCGGGGCGCTTCCTGTGAGTCCTGCCCAGACTATAACTAGAGTGTACTGTGTAACTAGGGGATAACTGTGCTAACTATAACCATAACTAGTACACTTACCAGGGACTGGGCTACCTATAACCATAAATAGTACACCCACCAGGGATTGGGCTACCTATAACCATAACTAGTACACCCACCAGGGACTGTGCTAACTATAACCATAACTAGTACACCCACCAGGGACTGAGCTACCTATAACCATAACTAGTACACCCACCAGGGCTGTCTGTACCAATCCCTGGAGATCAGCCTGGCCTGGAAGAAGCGGGTGCCGGGGCGCTTCCTGTGAGTCCTGCCCAGACTATAACTAGTATATACTGTGTAACTAGGGGATAACTGTGCTAACTATAACCATAACTAGTACACCCACCAGGGACTGGGCTACCTATAACCATAACTAGTACACCCACCAGGGATTGGGCTACCTATAACCATAACTAGTACACCCACCAGGGACTGGGCTACCTATAACCATAACTAGTACACCCACCAGGGACTGGGCTACCTATAACCATAACTAGTACACCCACCAGGGACTGTGCTAACTATAACCATAACTAGTACACCCACCAGGGACTGTGCTAACTATAACCATAACTAGTACACCCACCAGAGCTGTCTGTACCAATCCCTGGAGATCAGCCTGGCCTGGAAGAAGCGGGTGACGGGGCGCTTCCTGTGAGTCATGATGCCCAGACTATAACTAGTATATACTGTGTAACTAGGGGATAACTGTGCTAACTATAACCATAACTAGTACACCCACCAGGGACTGGGCTACCTATAACCATAACTAGTACACCCACCAGGGACTGGGCTACCTATAACCATAACTAGTACACCCACCAGGGATTGGGCTACCTATAACCATAACTAGTACACCCACCAGGGACTGGGCTACCTATAACCATAACTAGTACACCCACCAGGGACTGGGCTACCTATAACCATAACTAGTACACCCACCAGGGATTGGGCTACCTATAACCATAACTAGTACACCCACCAGGGACTGTGCTAACTATAACCATAACTAGTACACCCACCAGGGACTGTGCTAACTATAACCATAACTAGTACACCCACCAGGGCTGTCTGTACCAATCCCTGGAGATCAGCCTGGCCTGGAAGAAGCGGGTGACGGGGCGCTTCCTGTGAGTCATGATGCCCAGACTATAACTAGTATATACTGTGTAACTAGGGGATAACTGTGCTAACTATAACCATAACTAGTACACCCACCAGGGACTGGGCTACCTATAACCATAACTAGTATACCCACCAGGGACTGGGCTGTCTGTACCCATCCCTGGAGATCAGCCTGGCCCGGAAGAAGCGGGTGCCGGGGCGCTTCCTGTGAGTCATGCCCAGACTATAACTAGTATATACTGTGTAACTAGGGGATAACTGTGCTAACTATAACCATAACTAGTACACCCACCAGGGACTGGGCTACCTATAACCATAACTAGTACACCCACCAGGGATTGGGCTACCTATAACCATAACTAGTACACCCACCAGGGACTGGGCTACCTATAACCATAACTAGTACACCCACCAGGGACTGGGCTACCTATAACCATAACTAGTACACCCACCAGGGACTGGGCTACCTATAACCATAACTAGTACACCCACCAGGGACTGGGCTACCTATAACCATAACTAGTACACCCACCAGGGACTGGGCTACCTATAACCATAACTAGTACACCCACCAGGGACTGGGCTAACTATAACCATAACTAGTATACCCACCAGGGACTGGGCTGTCTGTACCCAACCCTGGAGATCAGCCTGGCCCGGAAGAAGCGGGTGCCGGGGCGCTTCCTGTGAGTCCTGCCCAGACTATAACTAGAGTGTACTGTGTAACTAGGGGATAACTGTGCTAACTATAACCATAACTAGTACACTTACCAGGGACTGGGCTACCTATAACCATAACTAGTACACCCACCAGGGATTGGGCTACCTATAACCATAACTAGTACACCCACCAGGGACTGAGCTACCTATAACCATAACTAGTACACCCACCAGGGCTGTCTGTACCAATCCCTGGAGATCAGCCTGGCCTGGAAGAAGCGGGTGCTGGGGCGCTTCCTGTGAGTCCTGCCCAGACTATAACTAGAGTATACTGTGTAACTAGGGGAACTGTGCTAACTATAACCATAACTAGTACACCTAGCAGGGACTGGGCTACCTATAACCATAACTAGTACACCCACCAGGGACTTGGCTACCTATAACCATAACTAGTACACCCACCAGGGACTGGGCTACCTATAACCATAACTAGTACACCCACCAGGGACTGGGCTAACTATAACCATAACTAGTGCACCCACCAGGGACTGGGCTACCTATAACCATAACTAGTACACCCACCAGGGACTGGGCTACCTATAACCATAACTAGTACACCCACCAGGGACTGGGCTACCTATAACCATAACTAGTACACCCACCAGGGACTGGGCTACCTATAACCATAACTAGTACACCCACCAGGGACTGGGCTACCTATAACCATAACCAGTACACCCACCAGGGCTGTCTGTACCAATCCCTGGAGATCAGCCTGGCCCAGAAGAAGCGGGTGCCGGGGCGCTTCCTGTGAGTCCTGCCCAGACTATAACTAGAGTATACTGTGTAACTAGGGGATAACTGTGCTAACTATAACTAGTGCACCCACCAGGGACTGGGCTACCTATAACCATAACTAGTACACCCACCAGGGACTGGGCTACCTATAACCATAACTAGTACACCCACCAGGGACTGGGCTACCTATAACCATAACTAGTACACCTACCAGGGACTGGGCTACCTATAACCATAACTAGTACACCCACCAGGGACTGAGCTACCTATAACTATAACTAGTACACCCACCAGAGCTGTCTGTACCAATCCCTGGAGATCAGCCTGGCCTGGAAGAAGCGGGTGACGGGGCGCTTCCTGTGAGTCATGATGCCCAGACTATAACTAGTATATACTGTGTAACTAGGGGATAACTGTGCTAACTATAACCATAACTAGTACACCCACCAGGGACTGGGCTACCTATAACCATAACTAGTACACCCACCAGGGACTGGGCTACCAATAACCATAACTAGTACACCCACCAGGGCTGTCTGTACCAATCCCTGGAGATCAGCCTGGCCCGGAAGAAGCGGGTGCCGGGGCGCTTCCTGTGAGTCCTGCCCAGACTATAACTAGAGTATACTGTGTAACTAGGGCAACTGTGCTAACTATAACTATAACTAGTGAACCCATCAGGGAGGCAGTGCTGGTTGTGCTGCAGGGGAGGGGGGCACAGCCAGACCACAGTGTCACCACATGAATAACTCAAGACACTAATCTACAGAACACAAATAGCAGACAGGTTCTCTTTATTTTTCCAGATGAAGCAGGCACACCATCCGACATCAAGTTTCGGGGTGCTTGGTGAAGTGGTATAGGCAGTACCACACCTCAAGTCCACAGATCTCACACCTCAAATTAAAGCACACCGTTTATTGTGCCAGTTTCCACAGTATTCCAACAATTGTTTTGGGGGTCACGCAGGGTCCCCCTCTATCAAGGAATGTAGTTACCACAGGCCTTGATAAAGGGGGACCCTGCGTGGCCACATGCCTTGATAAAGGGGGACCCTGCGTGGCCCCCGAAACAATTGTTGGAAAATTGTGGAAACAATAAACGGTGTGCTTTAATTTGAGGTGTGCTGGTGAGATCTGAGGTCCGCTTTATTGCCCATTATCAGGCCCGGATTTACATCACAGCAGCCTATAGGCACAGATGTCCTGGCACCCTAGACTCCGCCCTCCATGCATGCAGGCCCAGACTTACATCACAGGAGCCTATAGGCACAGATGTCCTGGCACCCTAGACTCCGCCCTCCATGCATGCAGGCCCGGATTTACATCACAGGAGCCTATAGGCACAGATGTCCTGGCACCCTAGACTCCGCCCTCCATGCATGCAGGCCCAGACTTACATCACAGGAGCCTATAGGCACAGATGTCCTGGCACCCTAGACTCCGCCCTCCATGCATGCAGGCCCAGACTTACATCACAGGAGCCTATAGGCACAGATGTCCTGGCACCCTAGACTCCGCCCTCCATGCATGCAGGCCCGGATTTACATCACAGGAGCCTATAGGCACAGATGTCCTGGCACCCTAGACTCCGCCCTCCATGCATGCAGGCCCAGACTTACATCACAGGAGCCTATAGGCACAGATGTCCTGGCACCCTAGACTCCGCCCTCCATGCATGCAGGCCCGGATTTACATCACAGGAGCCTATAGGCACAGATGTCCTGGCACCCTAGACTCCGCCCTCCATGCATGCAGGCCCGGATTTACATCACAGGAGCCTATAGGCACAGATGTCCTGGCACCCTAGACTCCGCCCTCCATGCATGCAGGCCTGGATTTACATCACAGGAGCCTATAGGCACAGATGTCCTGGCACCCTAGACTCCGCCCTCCATGCATGCAGGCCCGGATTTACATCACAGGAGTCTATAGGCACAGATGTCCTGGTACCCTAGACTCCGCCCTCCATGCATGCAGGCCCGGATTTACATCACAGGAGCCTATAGGCACAGATGTCCTGGCACCCTAGACTCCGCCCTCCATGCATGCAGGCCCGGATTTACATCACAGGAGTCTATAGGCACAGATGTCCTGGCACCCTAGACTCCGCCCTCCATGCATGCAGGCCCGGATTTACATCACAGGAGCCTATAGGCACAGATGTCCTGGCACCTTAGACTCCGCCCTTCATGCATGCAGGCCCAGATTTACATCTCAGGAGCCTATAGGCACAGATGTCCTGGTACCCTAGACTCCGCCCTCCATGCATGCAGGCCCGGATTTACATCACAGGAACCTATAGGCACAGATGTCCTGGTACCCTAGACTCCACCCTCCATGCATGCAGGCCCGGATTTACATCACAGGAGCCTATAGGCACAGATGTCCTGGCACCCTAGACTCCGCCCTCCATGCATGCAGGCCTGGATTTACATCACAGGAGCCTATAGGCACAGATGTCCTGGCACCCTAGACTCCGCCCTCCATGCATGCAGGCCTGGATTTACATCACAGGAGCCTATAGGCACAGATGTCCTGGCACCCTAGACTCCGCCCTCCATGCATGCAGGCCCAGATTTACATCTCAGGAGCCTATAGGCACAGATGTCCTGGTACCCTAGACTCCGCCCTCCATGCATGCAGGCCCGGATTTACATCACAGGAGCCTATAGGCACAGATGTCCTGGCACCCTAGACTCCGCCCTCCATGCATGCAGGCCCGGATTTACATCACAGGAGCCTATAGGCACAGATGTCCTGGCACCCTAGACTCCGCCCTCCATGCATGCAGGCCTGGATTTACATCACAGGAGCCTATAGGCACAGATGTCCTGGCACCCTAGACTCCGCCCTCCATGCATGCAGGCCCGGATTTACATCACAGGAGCCTATAGGCACAGATGTCCTGGCACCCTAGACTCCGCCCTCCATGCATGCAGGCCTGGATTTACATCACAGGAGCCTATAGGCACAGATGTCCTGGCACCCTAGACTCCGCCCTCCATGCATGGAGGCCCAGACTTACATCACAGGAGCCTATAGGCACAGATGTCGTGGCACCCTAGACTCCGCCCTCCATGCATGCAGGCCCGGATTTACATCACAGGAGCCTATAGGCACAGATGTCCTGGCACCCTAGACTCCGCCCTCCATGCATGCCAGCCCGGATTTACATCACAGGAGCCTATAGGCACAGATGTCCTGGCACCCTAGACTCCGCCCTCCATGCATGCAGGCCCGGATTTACATCACAGGAGCCTATAGGCACAGATGTCCTGGCACCCTAGACTCCGCCCTCCATGCATGCAGGCCCGGATTTACATCACAGGAGCCTATAGGCACAGATGTCCTGGCACCCCTAGACTCCGCCCTCCATGCATGCAGGCCTGGATTTACCTCACAGGAGCCTATAGGAACAGATGTCCTGGCACCCTAGACTCCGCCCTCCATGCATGCAGGCCCGGATTTACATCACAGGAGCCTATAGGCACAGATGTCCTGGCACCCTAGACTCCGCCCTCCATGCATGCAGGCCTGGATTTAAGTCACAGGAGCCTATAGGCACAGATGTCCTGGCACCCTAGACTCCGCCCTCCATGCATGCAGGCCCGGATTTACATCACAGGAGCCTATAGGCACAGATGTCCTGGCACCCTAGACTCCGCCCTCCATGCATGCAGGCCCGGATTTACATCACAGGAGCCTATAGGCACAGATGTCCTGGCACCTTAGACTCCGCCCTTCATGCATGCAGGCCCGGATTTACATCACAGGAGCCTATAGGCACAGATGTCCTGGCACCCTAGACTCCGCCCTTCATGCATGCAGGCCTGGACTTACATCACAGGAGCCTATAGGCACAGATGTCCTGGCACCCTAGACTCCGCCCTTCATGCATGCAGGCCTGAATTTACATCACAGGAGCCTATAGACACAGATGTCCTGGCACCCTAGACTCCGCCCTCCATGCATGCAGGCCCAAATTTACCTCACAAGAGCCTACAGGCAGAGATGTCCTGGCACCCTAGACTCCGCCCTCCATGCATGCAGGCCCGGATTTACATCACAGGAGCCTATAGGCACAGATGTCCTGGCACCTTAGACTCCGCCCTTCATGCATGCAGGCCCAGATTTACATCTCAGGAGCCTATAGGCACAGATGTCCTGGCACCCTAGACTCCACCCTCCATGCATGCAGGCCTGGATTTACGTCACAGGAGCCTATAGGCACAGATGTCCTGGCACCCTAGACTCCGCCCTCCATGAACCTACAAACACCCGCTGAACCGCACTGCAAGTGTGCTGGCTGCCCCAACTGTCACTTCTCCCTTACTTCCCTTGCCTGTCATAGGTAGCTACAGGTGCCCCTTACTATTAGGTAGCCAGAAGTACCCTCAGTATTACGGGATTTCCGAGAG